>NC_056748.1:501694268-501814268 GCF_019279795.1 Protopterus annectens
CTGAGTAAAGGAGTGCAATAACAACAATCCCTTTATTTAGAAGCTGTGTAATATAAAAAGTCTTTCTTACAACAATGGACACACATTGGTCAAACGTTAGGTCACTATCCACATAAGTTCCCAAATCCCAAACATCTGGGTTAACTCTTTGGGGTATATTGTCAATGTGAAAATTCTCTGTGATAGTTGACGTTCCAAAGGATGCAATAAGGATACAATAATACATTTTTGGCATTTTTTGGCATTTAGTTTCAGTCTTTGATTTTGGCACCAGTTATGTATTTGAAACAAACCTTCCTGTAGGATGTCTTAAGCCATACATGGATTCAATGATTATTATAATATTATAAGAATATAATATAAAAGATAATTATAATTATGCATAATGTAATAATTATATGTTGTCAAATGTATGTTTCACTTTGACAGTGTCAGACAGTTCCTTATTTTGAAATTATATGTGACAAAGTACTAACCTGTATGTAAGAAGACCTTTGCAAGGTGTATGACGTGTTTCTTTTAAGAGACCTTCATAGAAAATGCTTTTATCAGTTTACCTGAAAATGCTATAGTTATGTAAAATAATATCCTTACTTCTATGTGGCACTTAGTTCAACACAAGTGATTTTACACAATGCAAATTAAGTCAACGTAGGGAAATTCCTCTTTTCTCAGAATGCAGCAACCTCAGTCTTCACTGTTATTAGAACAGCAGCCCTGCCCACATCTCTGCTACTTCTATGTACTAACTTTGAAGTCACTGTAACCTGTATAGGAGGAATTACCACAAATGAGTACTTACTATCCCAACATTCATATCTGCAGTTCTGCTATTCATGTTAGCGATTACAGTTCTCAGAATTTCAAAAGACGTCCATATATATTGCTATGGAGTGCAGGGTGGTCTGTTGTTTGACATATGATATATTTTTGTACTGTAACTTTAGGGAACTTGTTTTACAATGTATGTTACAGCAGCTAGTCCCAGACCTAGTTCTATAAAGGTATTTTATAAATCATGTGAACATGCGCCCACATGTTATATTTACCTGTTTTTTATGTGCTTCTTAGCTTATTGTTTCCACTTAATTCAGTGGGCAAACATAATTGTCTAATGAGCAGGTTTTGCCAGTTTTTTTAGGAATGGATTGTACAATGGACTCATAACTATCAGCTTTTACAGACAGAGATATGGACAAAGCAAAAAAATAATTAGGGAAAAGGGTCATAAATTATGAGCACTGGTATTCCTGACCTAGAATTTCTCTAAAATAATTTCCAAGTATTAAGAGGAGCAGAGCAAACGTAACAAGCTAGGGATCGCCCTCCAAAATCTGAACAGTTGAGAAATATGAATGGGTAGCTTATAGTTCTACTCAACTTTTCAGACCGTGTTAGGAATTGTTAGTCTTTTAACTTTAGTTAGTTTAGACTTGGTTCCTTTTATTAGCTGTACCATTTTTCTCTTGGCTAGCTAAGACAATTATTTCAGTTTCTGTTTTTTTTTTTACTTTATTCTTTCTAGTATGAATGAATTTAGATGGTGAAATTAGGAGGGAAATATGTTTATGGGGCATTTGTGTATTTTTGGTATAGTCTGTGAATTTTAAGTCCTTTAAAATAAAAATGAGATGCAGTCCATGTTTTACTTTATTATCTTCATTTTTTATTTCATTTTACTGTTTTAAATAAGTTTTAAAAAATAGTTTGGGTTTAAGTATATTTTAAATGTGATTTCTGTGTGTGTGTGTGTGTGTGTGTGTGTGTGTGTGTGTGTGTGTGTGTGTGTGTGTGTGTGTGTTGAATGTGTAGTCTATGAACCTTTATTATACTTTTTGATAAGTAAAGCAAACATGGTAAATTTAGGGGAATTCTATTAGTGCTATTGACATTTGAGGCATGCAGTAACTTTATGATGATGTACCAAGACTGAAGCTATACCAGAAATGTCTACACAGTGTACCAAATCTGTTGTTATAATACCCTTTATCTTTGGTGTACCACTAGGATAAATGTGCATTAAGTATTGTCCTGTATAGGGAGTGTGTGGAACAAAACTCTCCATTTGAACAATGGCTTCAAAGTCCACTTCAAACTGCTGTTTGTTTTAATTCAAGTAGATTTGTGCTTCAGATGTTTTCATGTGTGACATTAGACCATTTAAAATAAACTTAGGGCCATAGAGGAGAGCTAGCTTATCAGAGAAGTTAAAAAATCCACATGGTATTTATATTTTACAGGAAAAACATCACTGTGTTGATATTTCCTGTATTAGTTGACTGTATATCTCAAAGATAAAATATTTTCTATGAAGAGCATAACGCATGTTAAGTGGTAGAAGCTATCCTTATTTAGTTTTAACTATTCAATTACTGGCATGTTGTCTTCTAACCTGTTGTGTCAAAGAAACATCACATGCTAAAACTAATTATTTCTGTTATATACTTCAGCCCATGCTAAGACTCGGAAACTGTATCCCCAAGACTGTGGTGATTGGTTTTTTTACCATGGGTTCAAAATCAACGGATTGTACTCAATCTTTCCAGAAGGACCCCCTAATGCAGTGATTGTGTACTGTGACATGACTACTGATGGTGGAAAATGGACAGTAAGTTCTGCTTTAGGTATTTTATTACAGTCACATGATATGCGTTTACAGTTCAAACTTAATAATGCTTACTTTTGTAAACAAAAATAAAACATTTTTGAAGAGTTCAGACATCATTGCAACAAGGGTATCTGTATTTGACAAAGGAGGTTCAAACTTTGAATTATACGCTGTATTTTTTTACTGCAGTAATTTGTACCTAAGGTTGGCGTGAGGGAGTTGTCTGTGTATAGTTCACAGAGAGAAAGAAGAAATTGCTATTTCCTGAGATAACTAGACTTACTTATGGATACACAGAGATTTTCAAACACTGTACTTGAATTTTTGCTTATGTGATATTTTTCTGTGTATATTAATTCTCTGTTCATTCTTTATGCAGTGTAAATACATCAAACTATTATTGTAATTAACATCTAAAGTGATGTTTGATGCATCAACACACAGGTAAAACGAGAAAGATGCTAAAGTACAAAATTAAAAAATAGTGTGGCAATATTTGTGTAACATCTTTATTGCATTATCACTTAAGACTTAGGCAAACATATAAAAGAAAAAGCATATGAACATGGTCTCATTTATAAACATGAGATATCTCCTTTGTTCTTTTGTATAACTATTATAAATGTAACATTACATAAGTCGCTCAATTCCTGCCTTACGTTCAACCTCACTCCTATTCCTTCAAACATTATTCTGCATGTATTGTTCCTACAAGTTCCATTTTTTTCAATGTAACTTGCTCCTACACTGTTCTAAAGATCCCACTTCTAGTTCTTTTATATCTGTTACACTATTCAATACTTCAAATACAGTTGGTTTAGACTTTGATTTCCATTTTCTAGTAATTGCTTTTTTGGCAGCCACCAGAATTAAACTTAACAAGGCCTTACTATGTCTAGACAATTCAGATCCTGTATCCTAGCTCAGAAGAATCATTTCCTTAGCTATACTATAGTATAACAATATTAAGGTCAAAACTGAAACCTTGATACAAGAACCTCTAGGCAACATGGTTGAGTAACTCCTTCTGACTATACAGTAAGGGCATGAACATTTACCTATGACTTAAGATAACTGCTACAATCTGTGTTGACACCAAGCATAAGGTATGTCATTAAATGTGACCTTCAGAGCAAATATTTCATAAACTTTACAACTTGCTACTGCTCCATTAATTATTAATGAACTTTATTGACAAATAATAAACATTTTCTTATAATCCAGAACAAAATGCTTGTAAGGAATTATACAAAGTCTTCTTTGAAGATAAGAGTTCAGTCACTACTCTCAATGTCTAAGAACTGTTCATTAAACTAAAAAGTAGTACTGTGTTAACTTGCCTTGATTTTGAAATATTAACATCAGCAATTAAAGAATAAGCCGCGGTGGTACAGCAGTAGCGTTGTCGCCTCTCAGCAAAAGGGTCTCCCGTTCAATTCTTGGCTGGAGCGCCTTTTGTGTGGAGTCTGTATGTCCTCCCCGCAGTCAAGTGGGATTCAAAAGACATGCGTGAATGGGCGTGCCTTCGTTGAAGTTTGGGCGTTGAGCTGGCACCTCGGCACCATAAAATAAATCGACTGCCAATCATTAGCAGACCGGAGTTCCACTGTGGTGACCCCTAACCGGGAAAAGTCAAAAGAAAAACAACACAACATCAATAATTAAGGACCTCAGGTGAAATCATATTGTTGGCACAGGTAGTGTATATTTCTTTGGCACTGACATTTTCATAAAATCCCATTATCAGATATCTATGGTTAGCAATATTTTATTTGAATTAATATTCATCAAACATTTGTTTATTGCTAAAAAGATACCACTTTAATTAAGAGTGGTCATTGTTGCATGAATGCTACACAGTTACAAATTTTGCACATGTCCTAAAAGGCTACTTATAAAATATCATTCTCCTCCAAAATACACTGAAATCTAAATTCATGTGTCACAGTTCCCGCTGATGAAACTTAGGTTTGGTCTTCATATAATATTTATTTGTTATCCATGTGTAGACTACTCCATCTACTATGTTTAGCTATGAGTTACAACAAAGCTAAGTAAACTTCCTACAATACTGATGTCTTAACTAAGACATTAAGAACAAAAATAAAGGTACTGAATAGTTATACACATCAAATAAAAATGTGAGTAACCTTGTAATGCATTAATTTAATAAGCAGTATTCCTACACTGTCCAACTAGGACTCAAGTTGCACTACCTATAATACTTTAGGTAATGTCTGACAGAGGAGTACTTATGATCGTATCAAGGTAACTGGTACCATAAGCTCAATCCTGTGCTGCAGGGGGATAAAGCCTTTACTGCAGATTAGATTAACCTTCATGTCTGAATAGCAGCTCAGGAACTATAGGGAAGGGATGAAGGAACCCTAGATATCTCCATCCCGCCCCCACCCACCATTAAGGAAACCACGGTAAAAAATTTCTCCAAAGCCAACTTCATGCTTCTTAAGACAAAAGTGGTGAACTTCATGACACCCATGCAGTTGGACAGTACAGTTACGACTGCTGAATCCTACACAAATGCACTCTATAAGCACTTACACAAGTGCATGGATTGTGTTATCCCAAACAGAACCAAGACGCTATCCTCCAAAAAAAGGAAGCCAATCTGGTGGTCCCCTGCCATAAACAAACTCTACAACAGAAGGCAGAAACTGTTGCAAAAGAGAGTAAAATCCCATGAGTGGAGGAGGTCCCTGGTCAGCCTCAGTAAGAAGCTAAGATCCCTTATAAGATCCTCCAAAGCTAGCTACAAAAACAAAATTGCCACTGATTCTAAGGGCAGTCACAAAGCATTCTATAGCTATGTCAAGAATTTCAATGGCAACATCCAGATCTGCTCTGAGTTACATTACAACAGCATGGAAATTACAGAACCAACTGATATTGCCAACATCCTGGCAGATAGGTTTAGTGCTAACATTGCCCCCCCCCCTCTCACCCCCTAAAGGGCCCATATCTATACAGGAAGAATGCAGAGTCCCTATAATTACATCTATGCAGGTAGAAGCTGCACTCTCTAAAACCAAAAACACAGCATCCATGGGACAGGACAACATCCCAGGCTGTGTTTTGCACGAACTTCAGAATGAACTGGCTCCCCACCTAAGTACCATGTTCAGTCATAGTCTCACATCAGGATTTGCACCCACTGAATGGCGCACAGCAACACTTATCCCACTCCACAAAGGGGGAGCCACCACTGATCCTGGCAGCTATTGCCCTATTAGCCTGACGGGCCTGGTCTGCAAGGCCGTGGACCGAATCATCATGGAACTCATAAACAAAGACATTGGTAACCTCCAAACTCTGGACCCCACCCAGTTCAGGTTTGTGAAATGCAGATCATGCCTTCTGAACCTGATTGACTTCTTTGAGGCAGTCACCAAAGCCGTAGACAAGGGTAAGGTGGTTCACGCAGCCTATCTTGACCTCGCCAAGGCTTTCAACACCATCCCCCAGTCTGGAATTATAGCTAAACTCACTAAACTAGGTATAAATCCCTATGTCACAAGATGGGTTGCCAACTGGCTCACTGACAGAACCCACACTGTAAAAGTTGTAGACTCCAAATCTGACTTCAAACCAGTGACAAGTGGAGTACCACAGAGTTCAGTTCGGGGACCTCTCCTGTTTGGTATCTACTTCTCTGAAGTACAGGCTAACACAGAAGGCCTCTGGCTAATGAAGTTCGCAGATGACTGCAAACGAGGAGCCATAGTCAAGTCCCCAAATGATGTGGACATCCTATGGAAGGGCCTCACTGAGACAGATGCCTGGTGTCAGAGGCATGGCCTCAAGCTCAGTGCCAAAAAGTGCATTGTCATCCCCTTTGGTAAAAACTCTGTACCCATGAACTACCACATAAATGCAGACCGGAGTTACGCTGTGGCGACCCGTAACCGGGAAAAGCCGAAAGACACAACAACAACTTTGACATGGAATGATAGAGCATGCTTTCCTGTGATATCTGATTACTTATTTATTTGCTTACTTAGTTTACTAATACAATCATTGTTGACATGGATAGTCTCACTAGGCACATGGCTATTTTCAGGGAAGATTTAGGATGGTAATTATACAGGTCATTAGGCTGGACATGAATATCAGAATGAGCTAGCAGTTTGCTTTCTGCCAATAGCTTCTTGAGTACTAAACTTACTATCACTTATCAGCCACTTATCAGATATTTCAGATGATATTTATTAGTCTAGGGAGGTGTAATCCCCTTTACCAGTACTTAGTCCACCACTACTGGGAATAACAGGATTTTGATACATTTGCTCTTAAATTCAGTCTTGATAAGCAGAGTTAGAGCCTCTTGTAATAAGTGTAATAACTTTCAGGTCATGTCTATTGCCACACCGTTTTTGCACAATATCTTCACTGGATCATGGTAAGTCAGCACAGGTTGTGCTTGCTCAGTGACTCCTGATTCCCCATCAGTCAGTGCTCTCACATATTTTTAAGGACCTTAAGCCAGTAAATACATTTATTTGCCACATCATTAGCAAATGGCATTTTTCACTTGTGTACTAGCTATATTATTTGCTGCTAAACATATGAGCATTATGCACTCAAAAATGTGTTTTTGTTCCTCAGGTTATACAAAGAAGAATCAATGGATCTGTCAATTTCCGAAGGAGCTGGGTTGATTACAGGGATGGATTTGGACAAGCTACTGGAGAATATTGGCTTGGTAAGTTTACTCCATGGTTTAAAATGTACCTTTTTCCTGTCTTTTTTATATATGTGTGCATATATGTGTGTGTGTGTGTGTGTGTGTGTGTGTGAGGCAGGGGAGACAAAGTGGCAATATATAGACAACAGGCATTATACTCTACAAATACACATACATATGCACATAATTAGACTAGTGCGATTATGATATGTTATAAAGATTCATACATTCAGAGACAGCAGATTTATATTTAGCATTTCTAATGATGTTCATCATATTTGATCACTGCTGCAGTACTATAAGCTATATAGTTTATATCCTGAGTAGGATATAACAGCTAGCCAGCTTCCAAAGCTTTAGGACACCTTCTATGCACCCAAACCATAGTCAGCTAGAGTTGAGCTGACTAAAAAAAACACAATTGGTCCTTCTTTCAGCCACAAACAGAAAAGTTAAGCAAACAAAACCTTTGCTACCACTGCAGGCTAGAAATTTACCTCAGCTGTAGGTGGGCAACTCTGCTGTGGCCACGGCTTGTTCCTCGGATCAATCATATTTTACCTAAATCCCTCTGGTGTAGAACGTACAGCGACTATGGACAAGGGGTTAGTCAATTTTTCTATGGCTGTTTAGGTCCCCCTCAGTGGGCAAGGATGAAACACTCTTATTGGTCTTGGGAGAGAAAACAGGGCTAACTTCCTTGTTTAGTCAGAATGTTGTGTCCATCCCTGGGGAAGCTGCTGTTGGATTATTTATTTATTTATTTATTTTACATTTGTTAATCGGGTAGAGCCCAGCTGGGCAAGTAGCCCGTTTTCAGTGGAGACCTGGGGAGATAAGCTCCATAACAATAGTATAAAGAGATTACAGAAATTTTTAAAAGATTTACAAACAATATGCAAGAGGTTTGACAGTTGCCAAAAATCACTATTTACAAAAAGGGGAATGTAAAACAGAAATCATTACTTTTCCTAAGCCTAACTACAAACAGTAATATGAAACTCATTAGATATATAACTAAAACCAATGTGGCATTTTCTTTTGGGAGAAGTAAGGCAGGAAGATGGCAGAATAGAAAACATTTGATCAAAGGCATGAGAATCTAGCCAGGAGTATTACAGGAGCACAGCCATTGTTGAGTAAAGTATTCCTTTAGGAGTTTTTTGAAGGTATGACGATCTGTGTTTTTAAGATATTCTGGGGTAACAGATTCTACTGTTTGGTTACTTTGAAGGAGAAGAGTCACCAAAGAAATTATGGGATTTTAATAACACTGTTGGCCCCATTTTTCCTGTGAGAAAGAAACACAAAGTTAAACATGCTTCTACTTCTCTTAAAAATTTCCTTAGGCAAGAGTAATTTATTGGGTCTGGCTCAGGGTTTAATTCAGACTATTGATCATTCTTATA
Source organism: Protopterus annectens (assembly GCF_019279795.1). NCBI lineage: Eukaryota > Metazoa > Chordata > Ceratodontiformes > Protopteridae > Protopterus > Protopterus annectens. The sequence continues at coordinate 501,702,988 of NC_056748.1, forward strand.
AGGTGGTTTCTTGTAAAAGAAAGAGGGATGCTTCTTTTCCTGAAGAGATTCAAGATTCTGAATCTGGACAGGAAGATGAAAGGAGAGACATTCTCCTCAGATTTCTGATTCAGACTCAGAGAACTCAGTTTTTGATTCTCTTGTGGTGGTGGTGGTGGTGGTGGTGGTGGGGGGTTGGTTCTTTCTCTGAGACTTTCTCCAGAATGTGCCAGTGTTTTCAGTGGGGAAAACTGAGGGTTTTTCAGTTTGTCTGATAAATATGGGCTGGGTTGTTAGAGAAGGAATTTCTAGAACCTACACCCATTCCTCCAGTTCTGTCAGTTTTAAAAGATGTGTGTGTGTCACTGCCTGCAATTTTCCTGATAGCCTGCTGTCTCTTAAAAGGCATATTGAAGGTATGAAGTTCCTCATTCTTTTAATTTTTTATTAACTCATCCCAGACATGACCCGACAGATATAGCTTTAGTTAATCCTTCTGCTGCTAAGCATTTGGTTAATTCCGATCCTACTCTTTCTGACAAGGATGGGAAGATAATAGATAAGTGGAAAAAGGTGTATGCTTTTTGATTTTCAGAATATAGAATTGTTAAGCTCATATGCTAAAGTTTATTCTGACTAATTGTGAAAGTATGAGGAATGTTTTGTTCACAATTTCTTCTTATTAGGAAAAAATCTGCTTTAAATTCTTAAGTTTCTTCAATTTGACAGGTCACAACTCAATGTTAACAGTGTGTATATGACTCTGTTTATATTTCTTCCAGGGCTATAGCTACTGGCACTGTTTTGATGAAGTGTGCCTGGCTATGTTCTCAGAATCTCCCAGATGATATGAAAAATGAGATTTTAAATTCTCTTTTAGATAGAGTTTAGTTTTTGGTCCCTGTGCTGAAGAATTTTCAACCCTTCCTTTCCAAAATTTCTAAAGGATTCTGTAACACCTCATTCAGTTTCAGCAAAAAAAAAAAAAAAAAAAAAAAAAAAACAAAATTAGCAGTCTCATCAAAATGTGACTAAACTGACATTTAAGAAGAAATGTCAGGGTGCTTCCAAACCAAAAAGAATGCAGGAACCCCTCAAAACTAAAAACAGTACAACAAGTCAGAATGACTATTTAAGGGACCTTGTTCCCCACTCCCAGCCTGGCAGTCCCTTTCAGCTTCCAGAATGTCTGAATCTCCACTTTGATCTTTTGTAACAGATAGTTTCAGACAAATGGGCTCTGAAGCTCATTCACCGAGAATACCGATGGTAGTAAGAGGAAATGCCTCCTTTCCAAGGAATGACTCCTCATCCACTAGACCCTTCTGTTCACCTTCCTTCAACATGTGCTGACTCTGGGAGTGATAGAACCAGTTACTTCTTCCCAGGTAGGGTTGCCAACTTTTCAAATGCCCAAAGTGGGACATTTTTTGTAGAAACGTCAGATTTTGCAGGGCACACAGAAAATGTTAGCTGTGCAGATTCATGCAGTGTGAACAGAATAAATGTATTAACCCTTTTAAACCTCAAATGCACTAAGCATGCATATTACTATTACACATTTTTCTAACATTTCCCCCTATTAATACTTTTATTTTACTTTCAAGATAAGCATAAACAGTTTTTTCTTCCCCTAACCTCTTCCCACTCAGGATTTGCAGTTAAGAGAGTCATTCAGTTTTTCAGCAATTCTTCAAGTTCAGCACCTTGGTATAAGGTTTCTGAAACTGAAATGTCTATAAAGTCTTTAATCAGTATTTTCATGCAGTGGATGCAGCAGCACACACATACCACCAGTAGGGTTATTCCTACACAGATGGCAATCAGAATGTTTATCAGGATACTGCCCCACCCCCAAACAATTTCTGGAAAAAGTCCGTCAATGGATTTGGTCCTGGTTTGGTCATGGCTGACACCTGCTGAATTACCTCAAGATGGTTGTCTATCTCGTGTTTGTGGTCAGGAATATATGAACAGCACTCCTCCTGGATTAAAGTGCACGTACCTCCTCTTGCCGCTAGGGTGAAGTCAAGAGCCATGCGATTTTGAAGCACCACTGTTCTCATGGCAGTCAGTTCATCAGTCACCAATTCTAGGGCAGAAAAGGTTGCATTGCTCATTATTTCGAGAAGCTTAGACAATTTTCTCAGTTCCCAGATTGATTTCATTGCTCCATATGCTGGCAGTACACCTGCCCACGAGATAACAGTATCACTCAAGTCCATATGTGACAGTCCATTTTTCCCTAAGCCCACAGCATGATGTTTTTTTCAGTGCGCATTGATTTGCCCCACTGGATTGACAGGCTTCTTGATTTCTCGAATGTTCCGAATTCTCCCTTGAGGTAAAACTGCTGTGTTCATTTCTGATGAAGTTGGTGACGAAAACGGATTTATAATAAAGCGTTAAAAATCTTTGCTACTAGCGTTTGGTGTTATATCAGTTTGCTATTTCAGCCTTAAGAAATTTGAAGAACTTATTGGTGTTTGCCTTGGTCCAGTGGTGTCTTTCTTTCGTTTATTAAAACTGCTGTGTGTCGTATGGCCAGAACCAGGTACCCCAAAAAACAACTGCCGGACCAATTCTCAGGTAACCATTTATATGCTTTCCTACCACATACAAAGTAACAATCTTCTACTTTGGTAATAACTTTACTATGCCCTGGCTCTGCATGAAACATTTTTTGTCGATTATAGACAGTTGTCTATAGAGGTCAGCGTTATGTTTTACTTCACCAATTGTCCTATGCATCAGCTCAATAAATGAATCATAGCTTGTGTTGCAATAGGATCCGATGTTATCAGGTTTAGTGCAGCATCTATAGGGAACAGTCACATTGCAATTGTTCCAACCCACCTGAACTGTATCATTCTTGTAAAAACACACAGTTCCCTTCTGTCGAACAGACAAGTGCAATGCTACTTTATCTTGTGATGTGACATCTGATGTATCATAAATTAAGTTTTCCCAGGTCTTGTTGGCTCCTAGGGGAACTGAAGTTAACAGTAACCCCCCATATGCTGTTGGCAAAGCTATGCAAATACAGCAATTCAAAACATTGAAGGTCTCAGCATACACATATTTGATTGCCTGGTAAGTGTTAAAGTTTGGGTGCCACTCTGCTCGCCACTCTGCACACTTGTTCAGTTCAATTTGTGTGGCTGGGAAAAGGAATGGCCACAACAAAAAGATTATTGTCACTAGTACAGTCAACAGGATGGTTATGCAATACTTCTGAGGAAACGGTTGTTCTGCATTTCTGTTTTCTCCGACTCTTCCGAGTAGGTGTATTTGGATCTTACTGGATTCCGTCATCTTTATTTCAGACATGTGCTCTTACTCTCTGCCCTAATAGGACCTTCAGCACTGATGGTTTCTTCACTGGGGTTGAGACGGATCAGTCCTATTGATCTGACCCCCCTTCGTAGCCAGACTTTGTGCTGAGGGCCCCGATGGAGAGGTAAGATTTTTGTCCAACTCAAAGTTCTTAACTAGCTTGCAGCGCGTCAGGTGTATCCACGAAGCTCGTTCTGCTATCTTGACTGCAGTGGGTGTCGAAAGAAGCACCTGGTAGGGACCTTCCCACCTTGGTGATGACCAATTCTTCCTCTTGATGTTTTTGATCCACACCCAATCTCTGGGCATCACTGCCACTTCTGATGTCTTGGTTTGTTTTCTATCTGAAACAGAATTTGACTGCAACAGATGTTTGGAACTCAAAATTTTTTCATATATTCAGCTAGTGTGAAATCAGCTTCCTGATCTGATGACATGAGAAGTTTCCACTGGGGTGTATAATAAGCCCTTCCAAATAATTTTTCAAAAGGAGTCAATCCTCTTGCTGTAGGGACAGTTTTCATGCTCAACAGTTTCCTGTCTCAGCTATTAATTTTCTCAGTTTGTTTTTTAATATACCATTATGCCTTTCAACTAGCCCTGTGGATTGTGGATGGTATGCACAATGATTTTTTAAAGAAATACCAAAATGCTTACTCAACTGCTGTATGGTTTGATTTACAAAGTGTGTACCATTGTCACTTTAGATCCTTTCCAGAATACCAAACCTAGGAATGATTTCCTTGACAAGTACTTTTGCCACCGTAGCTGCATCTGGATTTTTGGTTGGAAAGGCTTCCACCCATCTGGAAAACATATCTACAATGACAAGACAATACTTCTTATTTTCACATTTGTTCAATTCTATGAAATCCATACTGATAGTGTGAAATGGATATGGCGGTGTAGGTAAACTCCCTTGCTTGGGCTTTATCACCCCCTGTGCATGATGCTTGTTACAAATCTGACACATCAAACAAAACTTTTTAGAGTAGTTTGTAAATCCGTACGTTGTGAACACCTGGTTCACCAGCTGTACCATCCCCCCTGTTGAGACATGGCACTGCCCATGGCTCAACAAAGCTGCATATTGAAACAAATTAGAGGGTAGTATCGGTTTCCCTTCTCTAGAGATGTACAGCCCCTTTTTGAGGATTGCTCCTCGTTTTATCCATCGTTGTTTTTCAGCTTGCATAGTGAGTGTCTGCATTGTTTTTAACATATCTAAATCTAAAATCTCAGAGGGTTGTAATTCCTCATATAAATGAAATACTTCTGTGGCTGCTTGTTTTGCAGCTGTATCAGCTCTTGCATTACCTTTTGAAATCCTATTTTGCTACTTGGTGTGAGCTGTGCATTTACAAATGTCTACTTTCTGAGGTAAGTGAATAGATTCTAAAAGATCTTAAATAAACTGTGCATGATTTATAGGTTTGCCAGTAGATGTTATCATTCCCCGGTTTTTCCATTGTTGCGCAAAAACATGTACAGTAGAAAAAGCGTACTGGCTATCAGTAAAAATGTTTACACATTTACCCTTTGCTAAGATACATGCCCGTGTCAAGGCAACCAATTCTGCTGCCTGTGCAGATAAGTTGTGTGGTAAAGGTTTTGCTTCTATAATCTCAGTGTCAGAAACTACTGCATATCCTACTAGGTTCTGTCCTGCAGGACCCGTTTTGCACGAGCCATCCACGTAGTATGTCACCTCGGCATCATCCAAGGGGACATCCGTGAGATCTTTTCTAGGTAGTGTCTTTTGCTCAATTACCTGCAGGCAGAAGTGCGGTGTGCCGTCTGCAGGGGTTGGGAGCAGAGTGGAAGGGTTTAAAGTCGTGCATCGCTCAATTGTCATATGAGGTTGACTCAACAATATAGTCATACAGGAAAGATGCCTAGCAGAGGAAAGATATGCCACCTTTTCTTGTAGTAAAATAATCGAGACTGCATGAGGTACTCTCAAAGTGAGGGGGTGGAACAAGACTACTGAGGCTGAAGTCTGTACTGCCATTGCAGCTGCAACTACTGCTTGTACACAGTGAGGTAAGGATCATGCCACTGGGTCTAGTTGTGATGAATAGTAAGCAATGGGATGTTGCTTATCCCCATGCTGTTGTGTTAATACTGATGTCATGTAACCCTTCTTACAATCTACAGTTTGGAAAAAATGTTTATGGTAGTTTGGCAATCCCAGAACTAACGAAGATGCTATTAACTGCTTTAGTTTGCAGAAAGCAGATTCTGCCTCTGGTGCCCATTGTAACAAATCCTGCGCTGCCATAGGCTTCTTATATATAAGGTCAGTCAGAGGTGCAGATTCCAAGGCATAGTTTGGAATCCAACTCCGGCAAAAATTAGTTGTACCCAGGAAGGACATCATTTCCTTCTTGGTAGTCGGTTTTGGTGCTTGCAAAATTGCTATTTTTCTGTCCTCATCTAATGTTCTACCTTCCTTGGATATTACATACCCAGGTATTTGACTTGTTTTTTCCAAAGATACAATTTATTTTTATTTACCTTATGTCCTTCAGCGGCTAAAAATCGTAGAAAGTGCTATGGTATCTTCTCTACAATCCTGCTGGGTGGGGGCTGCCAGCAAGATGTCATCAACATAAAGTAAAATCTAACTGCCTCTTGGTGGGGTAAATCCCGCCAAGTTGCTTGCCATTTCTTGTGAGAATATTGTTGGACTTTCACAATATCCCTGTGGTAGTTGCATATATGTATACCTTTTTCCCTGAAATGTGAATGCAAACCAATACTGGCTATCAGGGTGTATCGGTATTGAAAAGAACGCATTGCTGATGCCTACCACAGAAAAATACTTCTGTTGAGGTTTTAAATCATTCAACAGAGTTTGTGGGTCTGGCACCATTGGTGCCCTTGGTATTACCGCATCATTTATGGCTTGTAAATCTTGGACCATACGCCATTCTCCATTTACCTTTTTAACTGCTAATAAGGGTGTGTTACATGGTGAATCAGGAGATTCTACTAGTATCCCTCCTTTAAGTAAGGCTGCTATAATAGGCTTTATCCCTGCCTCTGCATCTTTTCTTAAGGGATTCTGTCTTTTTTGTGGTCTGAATGCTGACTTTGGCATGATAGTAACTGGTCCCGCTGTACGAATGAGTCCTACATCTGATTTTCCTGTTGACCAGAGGGTCTCTGGTATATTTTGTAAGGCATTTTCTTCCTCCTTTAACAGGAGTGTCAATCAGCTGTCCTCGCTAGACTGCAAGTGCACAGCTGGGTTGGTCTGAGTTATCCAATTCAACTTCTGTATTTGTATTCCCTGTTCTGACAGTTCTAGTTCTCTGTTTCTTCCATCTCATGACTTTTTCTCCTAGGTCTGCCCATTCTATATTTCTGTTTTTGTTAAGCTAACATGGTAATCGATTAGATTTGTAAAGTGCAAATAACTCCTGGGGCAATGAACAGCTGGCTACACTGTTCCCTTCTGTGTCCCAGTACAGGTTACGCAATATCAGTCTGTTTGCATGATTCTTAAATAATTCTTGCTCATATTCCTTATCAGGTCCTAGTGTGTTACAACAATACAGGATACAGTGCAACAGGTGTTGCTTATCAATGCCAAGGGAGGGGAAATTGCTGATGGCTACATTCATTAACTCTTTGGTCACAGTCCCTGGACCAGTTGTTACCAAGTCCTGCCTGTACCAATAAAACATTTCACCCTCCGATTGCACTGCAAAGGTATTAATTTGTCACTGTGCTTCCATACTCTGCATGGTTGGGACTACTTCTATACCAAATAGCTGCATGAGGTCTCTGCCCAAGAGGTTTAATGGGCATTTTGCAGAAACAACAATTTTCTTTTCTGAGTCAATCCTGAAACTGGATCAGTTATTGCAATGTTACGGGAGAGAGGCTCCCGATACAGCTGTCCATTAGCTGCTTTGACCAGTGTGTAATCAGGTGACTCTGTGTTTTATGGCAGTTTGGAGGGATGCATCAGGGTTCGTGATGCCCCTGAGTCACACAAGAATTTGACTTCCCTCCCTTCTACCAAGAGTGTAACTTCTGGTTTTGTGTCTACTAAATAAAGCTCCAAGCTCAATAGAGCTAGGTCTAATATTTCATCTTCTTCACTGTCACTAACTTAATGCACTTCCTCTACTCCCTCTATCACATTCTCATTTGTCCCTTCTTCGCTAGCCCCTTCTAGTGATTTCTGACTACCATATAGTCAGTCCTCACCCTCCTTGTCTTCCGTTGTTGCCTTCTTGTTTTTCTTGCAATCCCTTGCCAAATGTCCCTTTTTACCACATTTAAAACATTCTCCCCTTTTCTTTCGCCCTTGAAAGTCCTCTGATCGTTGATCAGATTGTTTGTTTCCCTGTGTGTTTTTCTTGCCCTTTTTCCCTGACTGTATTATGTAAACTTCTGCTCCATCTTCTACAGAAAATACTTGAGCTTTCTTTTTCTTTTTGCTATTAAAATGCCTTTCGGCATGCCTAGCATATTCAAGTAATGATTGTAACCTGCTTGAATGATGGTCTACCATGTGTTTTGTAATAAAACTGCTTATAGGTGCAATACTGCCCTTTAAAAATGCATTCTTTAACTGCTGTTCATATGGGGAATCTTGTGTTTGATCTTCAGGAACCTGCATTCCACAGTAGTTATTAAAACACTCTAACAATCTGGCATTGTACTGGTCAATTGTTTCACCTTCTTGTTGGATGCATTGATTAATGCAAGTCCAGTCTGCCCTAGGTTTCCATTTTTTAGAGATGCGGTCAGTAAGACATTTTACTCTGGTGTCTAATTCTGCGCTGCTATGTAGGAGGGGTCTTTGTGTAGCGTTACGGGAATTCCAGTTCCCACTAATCATGTCCCAATCTGGCCCTACAATTTGTCTAACTATCTTTTCTATCTCTTCTCCGTTTAAGTTATAGCTCAGCCTCATTCCTTGTAAATCTTCTGAGTATTTTCTAAAATTAACCTTTGGATGGGGAATTCCCTCAGTGGCTTTCCGGATATCTTCCAGAGTCCAAGGTCTATACACTAAAATAGTTGGGTCCCGATTGTCTTGACCTGCCTGAGGATTGGGTACTTCTATAAGTGGGCATATTTCTTCTTCTTCACTTATAGATCATGAATTCTTAACCATTTGCCATAACTTGATGCCTTCATCTGAGTTACCTGCCTTTGTTCGGGACCTGGTCCCGATGGGATCTCTAATTTTAGTCAGCTTTATTTTCATAATATCTCTATCTTCAGTGACCACAGGATATTGTGGGGGTGGACTAACCTGTTCACTTGCTTCATATTCTGGTAAGGGTGGCGGAGGTGCTGATGCTATTACTAAGTTATTATCCTCCTTATCTAAAAACATTGCTTTTGAATTTTTGTTCTTTTGTTCCCTATGGTTTGCTTCCTCAAGCCACCTGTGTGCCTGAGGAATTCCTAATCGACATTGCTTTTTTACCCGACCTTTGGAATTGGTTTTGAGCTGTTTGATAAGTTTGATAAGCGAGGATTTTTCTAATTTTCCATCAAATTTATATTTATTAGCCCATTTTGAATAATATCTAATATTGTTGGTGCGCTGCGACTGCATGTATTTTGCGTTTTCCGCTAACGGTGGATTTTGGGGTCTTTTTGTACAATTATTACCCATTTTGTTCTACCCTTTGATCGCTACGTAACTTTTCTTAATTTTTTAACGTGGTACCACGGATTTTGTTATAGTTTCTTCAGAATGACTGCCTACTTATTCTGTTTCTCCTGATCTATGACAAGACAGTAATCTTTTTTTGTCCCTGACTTGTAAGAAAAATACAGTCTGACAAAAACAATACACATCTAGTCCCTGATCTAAAACAGAAAACAGAAAAAAGTAGATTCACCTTACCTGAGCCCACGGGATTGATCACCAATTCGGGGAGACCCGTCCTTCAGTTGCAGATCAGAAAGTGGCTGGCCTCTTTTGAATGACAATTCAGTCAGAGGACTTTTCTATATAAGAAGAACCGATTTGGTTTCTTCCCCGTACGGTTTCAACCACCTGGCTGTTTGATCCGAGGTGAAGAGATGATTTCGGTCCGAAGAACCAATCTGTAAAAGGAAAAAACTTCAAAGACCAATTCACGTTAGGTTCAAGCAAGGCACCCTTTATTACTTGCAGCAAGGAGACAAACCATGTAGGCACAAGGTTTGTCTGAATTACTGGCGATTAGTATGTTATTCTTATACAGTTCTCTTCCTGTCACACAGAAAATGTTACTATTCTACTGCTGACGTAGTTAGACACAGCTTTCTGTATGTTCTACAGAAACTGTTACTAGACTTATTGCTGACTAAGTTAGATTATCTGCTGTTTTGCAAAACATTTTGAGAAAAACAACCTGGCCTTAAGCTATTTTAGCCCACCTTAAATTTTTCAATTCTTCAATTGTACTGTTCTAATACATGTGTTACATTTCGTCTAGATTCAAGGTACATTTCTAGCTTTGGTACAAGTAATGCTGACTATGGTTTTAAACTTTCAAGTATCTATTGTTTTCTTTATCAATGCTTCTAGCAGCTGCATACTTTCTCATGGCATAAGCAGAAATTAATATCTCTTTGTTAAGTTTCATGACAGTAGCAGAAATGAAATGTCTCTTGTTATTTTCATGACATTAGCAGAAATGAAATGCTTCTTATTAAGTTTCTAATAGCTGTGCAGATTCATGCAGTGTGAACAGAATAAATGTATTAACCCTTTTAAACCTCGAATGCACTAAGCATGCATATTACTATTACACATTTTTCTAACAGTTTCACACCACAATCTCACTATACAAGCATCCTAAATTCTATCACAGCAAACCTGTGTGTCAGATAAGCTGAGTGGGACAAGAGCAGACCCTCACAATTGGAGCCAAGGTGAAGGGGGCTTCCAAAATTTGATCCATCTATAGAGAATTCCTCAAGTAGGCCTCCTCTTTGAACAATCAGCTGGCAAAATTCTGCAAGGAATGCTGGAATACTGATGCCTTTTCCTTTCCTTGGACAGGAATATTCCTGTATGCTTTTTCACCTTTTCCAATGATATACAAGGTATGTCTGAAGATTCAGAAGGAATCCCCACAGTCTTTATAGTGACTCCTTTCTGACCCATGCAGCAGTTTTTCTCCCTTTTTTGTATATGGATAGGGGCAATTATCACAAGCTTCCTCATAGAACAGATCTACTCATACATGATCAGGAGTGTTTGATACACACTGATTCCAGTCAATTTCAACTGAGTGGCTGGAGGATAAGGCCTTAATTTCCTTTAGGCACATATTGACTGGAAGTGTGCAACAGGTACTAAAGGAGGCAAGAAAGCCTGTTATTAGAAAAACAGATATTGACAAATGGAAAAGGTTTTCTACTTGGTGCCAACAACATAACCAGCATGCATTCAGGACTAGTGTTTTCTGGTTTTATAATGTCTGTGTGAGTTACACTCCTATTGCCTTTCTTACTCCTCCTTGTAGGTTAATTTATCAGCCAAACATCAAAACATCTGCCCATGAATCCCCCACTTTTAATGAATTCTCATGTTAAAATGTTTTAAAGGGGGGGGGGTTACATAACCGGCCTCCAAGAAAACTGGTGGCCCTGACCCGTCCTTGGGATCCTAAATTGTGTTAGACAAGCTAATACTTGAACCAGCTAATCTGGCTGACTTGAGATTCTTAACATGGAAAACTGTTTTACTGATTGTTCTGACTTTTGCAAGAAGAATATATGATGTGCAAGCTCTTATGGTGTTATGGTGAGTCAAGCCTATCTCATTTTCCACAGAGACAAGGTTTCTTTGAGAAGTAATGTTTCTTTTATGCATCTAGTGGTATCCAAATTTACTTTAAGCCAAACTATCCTTTTCCCAATTTTCTTTCCTGAACCTAAAAATGAGAGAGAAAGGATAATCCATAACTTGAAAGTCCACAGAAATCTCGGGTACGACCTTAAGAGAACTAAATCTTTAAGGTCTTTGGATAACAGACTATTTCCAAATGGTTGTGTCAGGCTATTACCTTTTATTACATTCATCACTATTCCAGGCAGGGTCAAGGCCTACTCTACCAAGGCCTTGGCTTCATCTGTGGCTTTTTGGAAACGGGTAGATTCCAGACATATTCTAGAAGCAGAAACTTGTCTTCTATACATATTTTTACAAGGCTTGATTCCTTATCTAGGTCTGGATCAGGCTTTGCTAGGACCATTCCCCAAGGGCTCCTGAAGCCATCCATATTCCAAAATTTGTAAGCTATGGCAATCTACCCATACAGCTTCAACTACTGCAACAGTATTCAATGTGATGAACACAGTATAGTTGTTTAAGCAAATTTACCATAACAGTAGATGTTCAAATGACCACGGTTGTAGCCTTCCACCCCTTGTTTTTTAGTATGATGTTTATGCCAGGGTGTGAACATTTATTTTTTTGTTGTTCCTAGAATTTTCCTTTCAGGGCTTAGCCTCCTTCTCTATGCTGGCATGACAGCTCTGAAGTACTTGGCACCCAGACCTGTCTTTTTAGTCAGCTCAGCTCAAGCTGTCTAATGGTTTTGGCATGTGGAAGGTGCCCTGAAGCTTTGGAAGCTGGCCAGATGTTATATCCTATGCAGGATATAATCCATGTAACCTAGGCTACTGCTACAGTGATCATTCAAACAGCTATTGTTATGGTACGTTTACTTATACTACTGTACTATTTGCTTAATGTAGTTACATAACACTTCAGATAGTGTGTATGCCAATGTAGTTATTGGCATTTGATTACTGGGAAAGTCTAACTGGGCAGGTGCACATTTTCAGATGAGGCCTGGGAAGAAGAGCTCCAAAGATTACAAAAAAAATATTTATTGCAGTTCATGTCCATGACTGTAAAGGAAATATGAGGGATATAAGGTCACCGAAAATTAAAAAAAAAATGAACAACATAAGATAACAGAAGAAATTCACCTGACTGATAAAAACAATTTCTTCAGATATGTATGTGGCTAAAATATTCTCAGATATACATTTCCCTCAAGTATTTGCTGCAGTAGGGATGGATCTCTTACCCACATCTCCAGTGCAGAGGACAATTCCTCCTGCACTACATATTTTATAACTAAGTCAAAGCTGTTTGAGTTTTTTTTTTTGGAAACAGCTTATTTCAAGGTATACTGTCCCTTAATATCATTCTTATGTAGACTTTAAGCTCCATTCTTATTAATTATTTCAGTCTTATTCTGTCAGAGCCAATGATGATACTGACTGTTGATATAAGTTCAGATAAGGATGTAGTGTACTTCATTATGAGTATTTCACTGTTGGTTTAGTGTACTTCATTGTGAGCATTTCACCATTGATTTAGTGCACTTCATTATGAGCATTTCACCATTGGTTTAGTGTACTTCATTATGAGCATTTCACCATTGGTTTAGTGTACTTCATTATGAGTATTTCACCATTGGTTTAGTACACTTCATTATGAGCATTTCACCATTGGTTTAGTGTACTTCATTATGAGCATTTCACCATTGGTTAAGTGTACTTTATGATAAGTATTTCACTGTTGGTTTAGTGTACTTCATTATGAGGATTTCACTGTTGATTTAGTATACTTCGTTATGAGGATTTCACTGTTGATTTAGTGTACTTCATTATGACTATTTCACTGCTAGTTTAGAATGCTTCATTATGAGTATTTCACCAATGGTTTAGTGTACTTCATTATGAGTATTTCACTGATGGTTTAGTGAACTTCATAATGAGTATTTCACCATTGGTTTAGTGTGCCTCATTATGAGGATTTCACTATTGTTTTAATGTACTTCATTATGAGCATTTCACTGTTGGTTCAATGTACTTCATTATGAGTATTTCACCATTGGTTTAGTGTACTTCATTATGAGCATTTCACCATTGGTTTAGTGTACTTCATTAAGAGGATATCACCTTTGGTTTAGTGTATTTGATTATGAGGATATCACCTTTGGTTTAGTGTACTTCATTATGAGCATTTCACCATTGGTTTAGTGTACTTCATTATGAACATTTCACTGTTGGTATAGTGTACTTCATTATGAGCATTTCACTGTTGGTTTAATATACTTCGTTATGAGTATTTCACCAATGGTTTATTGTACTTCATTATGAGTATTTCACTGATGGTTTAGTAAACTTCATTATGAGTATTTCACCATTGATTTAGTGTGCCTCATTATGAGGATTTCACTGTTGTTTTAATGTACTTCATTATGAGCATTTCACTGTTGGTTCAATGTACTTCATTATGAGTATTTCACAATTGGTTTAGTGTACTTCATTATGAGCATTTCACCATTGGTTTAGTGTACTTCATTAAGAGGATATCACATTTGGTTTAGTGTATTTGATTATGAGGATATCAGCTTTGGTTTAGTGTACTTCATTATGAGCATTTCACCGTTGGTTTAGTGTACTTCATTATGAACATTTCATTGTTTTAGTATACTTCATTATGAGCATTTCACTGTTGGTTCAGTGTACAATAAGAGGATTTCACTGTTGATTTAGTGTACTTCACTATGAAAATTTTACTGTTGGTTTAGTGTACTTCATTATGAGGATTTACTGTTGGTTGATACTTCATTATGACCGTTTCACTATTTGTTTAGTGTACCTCATTATGAGAATTTCACTGTTTGTTTCATGCACTTCATTATGAGGATTTCACTGTTGATTTAGTCTACTTCATTATGAGCATTTCACCGTTGGTTTAGTGTACTTCATTATAAGCATTTTTCTGTTGGTTTAGTGTACTTCATTATGATGATTTTAGTGTTGGTTTAGTGTACTTCATTATGAACATTTTACTGTTGGTTTAGTGTACTTCATTATGAGGATTTCACTGTTGTTTTAGTGTATTTCATTGTGAGCATTTCATTGTTGGTTCAGTGTACAATAAGAGGATTTCACTGTTGATTTAGTGTACTTCATTATGAAAATTTTACTGTTGGTTTAGTGTACTTCATTATGAGGATTTACTGTTGGTTGATTTGTACTTCATTATGAACATTTCACTATTTGTTTAGTGTACTTCATTATGAGGATTTCACTGTTTGTTTAGTGTACTTCATTATGAGGAGTTCACTGTTGATTTAGTATACTTCATTATGAGCATTTCACCATTGGTTTAGTATACTTCATTATGAGCATTTCACCGTTGGTTTAGTATACTTCATTATGAGCATTTCACCATTGGTTTAGTATACTTCATTATGAGCATTTCACCGTTTGTTTAGTATACTTCATTATAAGCATTTCACTGTTGGTTTAGTGTACTTCATTATGAAAATTTCACTGTTGTTTTAATAGTTAATGAAATTCTTAATCAGTATAGTAAACTTACTATGAAAATAATGTAATGTTGCTTCTATCACTAAGCTTTTTACATCAAATTCACATAAACAAAATTGTATACATTGGGATATAAAGCATGCTCACAAAGTAACAAATTATGAAGACTTTTCCTTAGATTTTACATTTTGTTTATTTTCTTCATAGGTCTGAAGTATTTACACAGTTTAACGAAACACCGTGCTTTTGAGTTAAGAATAGACCTAGTTGACTTTGCAGATGTTAATGTTTTTGCAAAGTACAGGAGTTTTGCAATCTCTCCATTTGCGATAAATGCTGAAGAAGATGGCTATAGGCTGTACGTATCCTGCTTTTTGGATGGAGGTGCTGGTAAGTCACAGTCTTTGCAATAATGGACAGAACCTTTGCTAACTTATCTGTCATCTTGTGCAGGTACCCAAACTGTTGCCCAAGAACTCAACTTCAGTGCTTCCGCTGTAACTGTAAAAGCAGTATCAACATTTTTTTTCATAAACAAATGCCAATACTACACTTCTGCATGATCAGAACCTGTTGACTGTGTCCCCTGACAGATTGTACCTGGGGCATCCATTTCCTTCATCTCACCTTAGTTATGGCTCTGGTAATGGATATACAAGTAGGATCTGTGTAAACTTTAACAAGCTTTCAGATATTACTAGATGCAAGAATAGATCATAGATGATGGAAAAAAATATACATAGAGCATTTCAGAAAAAAAAGATTTTAAGAGGTTTATTATCAATGAAAATGATTGTAAGGAGTTGCATCAGCAACTGAACTGTAAAACAAAAACTTATAGCACCGCAGCATTTTACACGAACAAATTCCATAGAAAATTCTGCTGAAGAACTACTCAATTCTATCCATTGTATATAATTCATGTTAAACAATATCCATTAATTATGTAATCCCATGTCATATGCTATCTGGCATGTGAATCAATCTGCATCAGTGTCAGTATCCATTTTAGTGCATGTGGGCTCCTAGGGAAAATACTAGTGCAGTCAAGTCTAAAGGTACAATGTTAAGCTCAGGGATAGTGAGCCACTAATGAGGTCTTGCTCTTTGTGGCTTTACATTGTTTCTGAACTGCAGAGTCTCTCTAGCACACTAACTGATTAACCTGTTAAACAATTAGTGCTGGTGGAGAGAATCTTAACAGCATATAACCCTTGGGACCAGATTCAGAAAGATATTCAGATAGAAACTGCACAGCAGAGAGGAAAGGGCACATTTTCACTCCCTGTTCTGCTGCAACCTCACAGAAATAGATTCTGGCATTTTTCAATCATATGGGAGATTTTGATTTCACAAGCCAGTAAAAGAAATTGTTCAAGATTCCAAACATTCAATTGAATATATATGTATATATATATATATATATATATATATATATATATAAATATATATATGTATATATATATATATATATAAATAACCACACACATACACATACACACACACACATATATATATATATATATATATATATATATATATATATATATGTAAGCACACATACATATATATTTAATATATACACACACACACACACACACACACACACACACACACACACACACACACACACACACACACACACACATAACCCCTTCATAAGATCGAAAGCTCAAAAGAATGAAAATCAAAACAGTTAAAACTCAAAATATTGAAAATAGAATTTGCTCTTTCTCCAGTGTTGTGTGATCCTGGTGTTGGTATATATAATTAGCAGGGGGTGTGAGGGATGCAGTCCATCAGATGAGTGGTGCAGGAGGGCATGACCCTGTATTAAAAATATTTCCTCGTACACCTGTCAACCACTCAGCATTGTATTCTTCAATTGCCTGTCTGACAACTATATACATATATATATAAAATCTACTTTCAGAGTCTTGCAATATATATATATATATATATATATATATATATATGCTTTCAGAGTCTTGTAGTGTTTTCACTTTCTCCTTTTTGTGACTCTTACTGAAACTGTACATGTATTTGAAGTTCTGTATGTCAAATGGGAGATCAATGGTTTCTAAATAATTCCAGCACTATGTAGCAATTCTTTTTAAGCAGAACTCAGTTAAGCACTGGGTACTAACTAATTGTTCTTGCCACTATGTGTTAAAAAGTCAGGTATCTAAGTGATGAACTGCATAAGATGAATTTTCACCCATTTGTTTAATGATTTGTTAGAAGTTTTTTAAAACAAAAAGTATATAATATAACAAAAACATAGTGGTATTGAATGACTGTGTTGGTGGTGCTGCGGTAGCGTTGTCGCCTCATAGCAAGACGTTGTCCCATTCGATTCTCAGCTAGAGCATCTTCTGTGTTGAGGCATATGTGAATGGGGCGTGCCTTCGTTGAAGGCTGTGCGTCAGGGCTGGTAACCCGGTAAGTAAAAATCCACTACCAATCATTAGCAGACCGGAGTTCCGCTGTGGCGACCCCTAACCGGGAAAAGCCGAAAGACACAAACAATAGTGGTACTGAATGATCTGGTATTGTAGAAAAAAAATACAGCAGAGAAGGACTGCTTCCCTTTGTAGGGACATGGTAAAGTAAGCTAATATTCAGGAAGGATAAAGACAAAGAAGTTTAATCACAAACACTATGACAGCAGGAATGCTACAAAAGACAATGTAATACTGGGTTGAAGAGCAACGAGCATAACTTTAACCTTTGCTCAACAGCCGCTCCTATTTATGATGTTTGTACAACCCAGGTTTTTCTCATTTACCCTGTTTATGGAGCTTATTTTATCACAACTAATTAAATGTTTATGTAGGAATATCCTGTTGCAATTGCTTTATTACGTAAATGTTTGCAGACTATGGTTTCATACACACACAAACACACACACATATAAATATATATATATATATATATATATATATATATATATATATATATAAAATATATATATATATATATATATATATATATATATATATATATATATATATATGGGTCTACTTCTAAATTTAGAACTTTCAAAATGAATTTCTTAGGGTCGAGACCATAGGATCGAAGTTTTGAAACTTTGAACCATTTAAATGGAGGTCGCTGTACAGCACAAAACAGTATATTTTCTGTTTTTCTCACTGTAGTACAATCTTGGAGTTGGTACATTTAATTAGCATGGGGTGTGGGGAGTATAAGGGGGACTTGCCTCCTTGCAAAAACATGAAAAAAGGACCATAAGAAATTCTGTGTTTTGAAATTTCATAATTTAGAAGTAGACCTATATATATATATATATATATATATATATATATATATATATATATATATATATGTGAGTGTGTGTGTGTGTATCATGTATGCACATTTATATTAAATAGTCATAGTCATTTGCTATTGCAGTACATTCCCTTTGTTTTAAAAATGCATTGTCTTTTATAGGGGATACACTGTATTATCACCATGGGCATCGATTTTCTACGTTTGACCGTGATTTAGATGCACATCTAGGACTCCACTGTGCTGACATTTTTGGAGCCTTCTGGCATAGATGTTGTCACTTGGCAAATCTTAATGGATATTACCCGACTTCCAGATTTATCACGTATCCTGATGGGATCATTTGGTTCACTTGGAAAGGATATAGGCAGTCACTAAAACGTGTGGAAATGAAAATCAGACCATATGAAGGAAATTATTCTTAAGATGAATAACACCTGTCTAATGCATTGTTGATTCATTTTTGGAGTTGACAGTTTGTTAATAATTTTATAATTATTGCTATTGTTATTATGAGTCATTTGATTTACTAAATTAAATGTAATACCTAACATATTACTTGGACTTGTTCTAACAAACAACAAAAGAAGCATATTAGTAGGGAAATGTAATGATCGCTCAGAGATGAGGAATAAATGGATGATTAACTATTGCATGATCTTTGTTTGCAAATTAAGAGATATATGCATTAATAAAATGTGGAATTATTAAATGGAACTTGTGACTATGTTCTTCTGGTATCTTCATGGCACTTATATTTCTATTACTGAGAATTCTAAATGATTATGTTCGATCAATGTAAGTAAAAGTAGTTAGTTGGCTCTGTCCAAGGTCATTTAAATTCAGTTTTGTGAATCACAGCAACCATTAAAACGTAACTTAACATTTGGAATGCAACATGTACTGATATAAATGCTTTGCTTTTGAAATGACTTTGGGATTTGGTACCATAAAAACTTTCTTTTTCATTTTGCATTTACTGAATACAAGTTCTGTAATAAAATAGTCCAGAAACAAAAAATAAGAATGAGTTGGTACAACAGGCGGGTAGCCTAATGCTTAAGGTGTTTGCCTTACAAGCACAACGTGCAGGGTTTAAATCTCACAAGGGATAATTGGCTAGGCTTAAAATAGCTTGCAAGGGCAGTTTGCTTAGTACTAATCCATGAGCCATGAACTCACAGGCAACAGGCACAGAGTTTAATTCTCACCAGGAGACACTGACTAGGCTTAAAATGATCCACACAGCCAACCAGTCTAGTATTTAACCTATGAACATATGTTAGTCAAGATCATTTGTAGAAGGAATTAAGGGAAATAGATATGTAAGATGGTTAGGATATGTATCAGGGGCATGCAAACATAGATGACAGAGAAGTTTGATACGGAGTTTGGTAACATAATAAAGGAGGGGGAGCACAACTCTGAAGAAGACATCATACAGAGGGAAGACAATGGTAAGAGGAGGACTGGGCAACAAACAAGTGTGGGCATAGATACAAAAGGTAGGGGCGCACCAAGATAGGGGATAGGAAGGGATGTGCCACTGCTGTCGCTTCCAGCTGTGACCCAATGGCAGCCTATTCAGTACCCTAAGCTCCCTTTAACTCTGGCCATGGCTCAGAGGGTGGAGTTAGTGCTGAACAATAACATAACTCATTGACTCACTGGAGTGGGCATCTAATCTTCTGTTGATGATCTTCCCCACTATGTCCGTCAGCTGCCAATGAGAAGCTGCCACCTCCACTGGCACTGTTAAACGTGGACACACCTATACTAGCATCTTTTGTAGGGCTTCCTGTACTGGGTATAGCAGCTGGGGCAGGAGATGTGGAGTTAAGTGCAACAGGATGGGATGCAGATGCTGTGGGTGTTTATGTTGCTGGTTGTGGGGATGCTGCTGTTGTCATCTGTAGAGGACTGACAGACCATGCTGAAGGGTGGGTGAACATCTTAATACTGTTTATTTTATTGATTTATTTATTTTATTTTACATTTGTTTATCAGAAATGTCCGACTGGATACAGTTCCTTTTTCTGAGGAGGGCATGTGAGAAAAGCTCCACATGTAACATAGTATAATTTCTTGTACAAACTTATGATTCTGTATCTGTTCTGCATCTATGAAATTTTAAGATTATAACATAATGCATCTAGTAACATTAGGATAAAATGCTTTAACATGTACAGCAACTATTTTAAGATGAATTGAGCACCCTATACAGGTACCCAAGTTGAATCACCTTAAACTATACAATCGATAACATCAGTAGGAAAGCTGTTTAATACAAGGGACTTTGAGATGCAGAGATGTGAAGGAAGAGTGAGTGGTTACAGGATATAGTAAGATGTACTGTCTGTAATAGAGGAGAGGGAGTTCTACTCTGTGTGAGTAAGTGGAAGGTGGAGATTAGTCTAGCCAGAGCTGTCACAGTTACAAATCCAATTATCTAGAAGTTGCATTTTTAGGGTTTTTTTAAATTGAGTAAGTGATGCAGTGGCAGATATGAGTGGACAGAGAGTTCCAGTTTTTTTTCTATAAAATGTGAGTAAAGGGAGACATCTGCAGAGTTGTTGGCTTTAGTGATGTGTAGGAGTGTTTTGTTATTGGAGCGGAGTACCCTAGTACTGGCTTAGGCTTGTATTAGGCTTTGCAATGCAAGAGTTTTCTCGGTGGTGTAGAGAATTTTATGGGTTAGAATAAGTTGGTGGTAAAAGAGATTTTGAGGAAGTTCAATCTAGTTTAGTTGCTTGAGGACAGAACAGTGGTGTGTGTGATGTGAACTATTGGTAGCTAACTTTGTAATCTTGTTATAACAAGCTTCAAGTTTGGTTATATTGGGTTTTCTAATATTGGTAAGTATTGGGGAGGCATATAAAAGTGCAGATCTAAGATGTGTTTGTGTTATTTTAGATCTGGTGCTGTCTGTGAGGAATTCTTTGTTTCTATATAGTGCACCTAGTTTTTTGTGGACTTTCTTTATGGTGAGTGAAATGTGAATATCAAATTTCATGTTGCAGTCTATTTCAACTCCTAGAAGTTTGTTGTGAGTGAGATAGTTTTTTAGTTAGAAGTGATAGTGAATGTGGGTATGGTGGTGGAGTGAGTGGTTGGCTGGAATATGAGTTTAGTTTTGTTGGAGTTTAGTATTAGTTGAGAGTTGGTAAGCCATACTTTAATGGAAAGGAAAGAAGTCTTTGTTTTTTTTTTTTTTTTTTTTTGGAGATCTTGGAGAGATGGAGAGGCACAGATTGATGATGAGTCATCAGCACATTGGATGACTGAGGCATGTAGAGTAGAGGTGTGGAGGATGTTAGTGAAGATGGAGAAAAGCAAAGGACCAAGGATGGACCCTTGGGGCACACCCAGAGTGACTGGTAATAATGGAGAGAGTTCTTGCCTCCACAGTACTGCTTGCTGTCTATTTGTTAAATAACTATATTAAACCATTCTGTGGAGGATTTGCTAAGGTTTAGTTCTGAGAGGGATTTGATAAGTTTGTTGCGACCTTGGGGAGGTCAAGGAAGACAATAGAGACAAATTTGCGATTATTTTTTATGAATGTTCACTATGTGAGTGAATAAAATAAGGCTGGGTATGGTGCTGTGGTAGGGCCTGAAGGCATGTTGGGTGTTAGTGAGAAGGTTGTGTGTCATGAGGTAGTCCGTAACTTGAGTATGTATATACCTCTTAAGTATTTTGGATAAAGGTGATAGTATTGCAATGGGCCAATAATTGGTTAACTCCTTTGAGTTGCCTTCTTTGTGGAGTGGAATAATTTGTGAGATTTCCCAGATCTCAGGGAATAGATGTTCAGATATAGAACAGTTGATAAGAATAGATATAGGGTATGCAATGGCATTGGCAGCTATTTTGAGAAATTCAACTTGCAGTTTATCGACAGCTAGAGTGGTAGGTTTAAGTTTCTTAAGGAGTTTTTTAATTATGTCAGTAGAGACAGGTTAGAAGGAAAAAGCCATTGTTGTTATTGTTGATATTGGATAGCTGGTTGGGAGAAGGGGAGCTTTGAGAGTTGGCAATTTCCAAACTAGATTCTGTGAAAATTTGTTAAAATGGGTGGCAACATTAAGTGAGGTATCAGTTATGGTTGGGAGAGTACTAGATTTACCAGGGAGGAGAATATTGTTAATGGTAGATCAGAATTTTTTTGGGTGTTTGTGATATCTGATTTGCATGGTGTGAAAGTAGGTAGTTTTGTCAGTTTTGACTGATTTCTTTGCCTTGTTCCAGAGTTCAAGAAATGCCTGATTGTCAGTAAGGGATCCAGTTTTGTGCCAGTGTATCCAGGCTTTATCTCTAGCTTTCAAGAGAGATCTACTAATTTTGCTCATCCAGGGAGCATAATTGGATTTAATTCTTATAGTTCTGGGAGGAGCCTGAGAGGTTAAGATATTGAGGAAGGTAGTGTTAAAGTATTGGACTGCTTCGCCAAGGTTGAGGTTTTTGAGAGGAGTCCAATTACAGGCTCTTAGAGTATTAATAAAGTTAGATGGAATTAAGTCCTTTTTGGTTTTGATTGTTTGGTAACTGGTATTTTTTTTCCTTAATCTGTGGGATGTCTTATTACATAGGTAGGTAAATGGTCACTCAGGCTGTCAGGGAGACTTCCTGCTTAGTTGATAAGAGATGGTCAATTTGTTAGGATTCATCGAATCTAGTGGGAGCCTGGATGAGCTGAGCTAATCCATGGAGGTTGGTGAAGTTGGTAGGAGAGTTGGAGTTACAGGTTAACCAGTCAATATTGTAGTCTTCTAGGATAAAGGTTTCATCTTGGAGGAACACAGAGGTCCATTCAAGTAGGGTGTCAAGTGTGGGTATGTTGTTGCCTGGTGGTACATAGCAACCAATTATATTGATAGATTTTCTGGGGTTGATTTTTAGTTTTGCAAGTAGGATTTCCGGATTACCTAGGGTAGGTGGGTGTATTTCCCAGTTTTCTACATTTAGTAGACTTTTAAATAGTAAGGCTACACCACCTCCTTTTTTACATGTATGATCATTATGTAGTAACTGTATAAACCAACACACCTCGTGGAACCAGACCTAATACCAAAAGAAGAGTCCAAGATAAAATTCTTCACTTTATTCACAGCCACAAAATAAGTCAAGCACTTTCGTCTGCCACACTACAGGACTTTATCAAAACAGTTAACACCCAGTCATAAAGTGCTTTTATCCTTGGATTAATTCACATCAATTAAATACTTAAATAATTCAATTATCCAATAAAAGTATTTGTGAACTTTTTAAACATTCAAATAGTAGTTCTAAAATCTCAGTGTATTGTAATCACCATTTTAAATGAAAATAATTATTGATATAAATACAAAATATACATACGTTGTTCAAAAACTTTGTATAAAAACTTTCACGGTTCATAATTTAGTCACTCTTTCTTTAAGTATGGGTACAAGGGAAACATGGTCATTCAGACCTGGAGGGTGGATGGCATTTAACAAAATCTTCCACCTGTGCTTACTTCCGTATATGTTGTTTGACCAATCCCTCCCTCTAATGTCTGTCTTTATAATTTCCAGAATTCCAAAGCAAAATCCTTGCCTAACCTCACAAGAGAGTGTATGCTTATATAGCACATTGTTAATATTGTGAGTCTCAATAGCATATAAATGTTCATAGATTCTTTTATGTAGGGATCTCTCTGTTTTCCCCAAGTAAAACATGTAACAGTCTTCTTCTCTTTCAGCTGCTCCCATTATGGGTTGCCACAACGGATCATCTGTTTCCATTTCTTCCTGTCCTCTGCATATTGCTCTGTCACACCAACCACCTGCATGCCCTCTCTCACCACATCCATAAACCTTATCTTAGGCCTTCCTCTGTTCCTCTTACCTGGCAGCTCCAGCCTTAGCATCCTTTTCCCAATACACCCAGCATCCCTCCTCAGCACATGTCCAAACCAACGCAATCTCGCCTCTCTGACTTTGTCTCCAAACCATCCAACCTGAGCTGGCCCTCTAATATACTGATTCCTAATCCTGTCCATCCTTGTCACACCCTGTACAAATCTTAACATCTTTAACTCTGCCACTTCCAGCTCTGACTCTTGCCTTTTTGTCAATGCCACCGTCTCCAGCCCATACAACATAGCTGGTCTCACTACCCTCTTGTAGACCTTCCCTTTCACTCTTACTGGTACCTATCTGTCACAAATCACTCCTGACACTCTTCTCCACCCATTCCATCCTGCCTGTACTCTCTTCTTCACCTCTCTTCCACACTCACCATTACTCTAAACTGTTGATCCCAAGTACTTAAACTCCTCCACCTTCGCCAAGTCTACACCCTGCATCCTCACCATTCCTCTATCCTCCCTCTCATTTGCATACACATATTCTGCCTTATTCCTGCTGACCTTCATTCTTCTCCTCTCTAGAGCATATCTCCACCTCTCCATGGTCTTCTCAACCTGGTCCCTACTCTCACTACAGATTACAATGTCATCTGCAAACATCATAGTCCATGGGGCCTCCTGTTTTCTCTCATCTGTCAACCTCTCCACGTAAAACATGTAACAGTCCCGACAAATAACTATGTAAACTAACCCACTGGTATCACAGTTCCTCTTTTTCAGATAAATCTTCCTCTGGGGGTCACTTACCATTAATTCCTTACCTGTGTATATATAGAGACACTACTTGCATAAACCACAAGTAGTTGTACCTCCTTGAGTGGGTTGTTGATGAATGGGGTGTTCAAACAGAAATTTCAAGTTGTGTCCCACCTTAGTTGTAAACAATGTTTTTTCACCCAGTTTGTTACTTAATTCTTGGTTATATTGCAGTATTAACCAGTTGTGAGTCAAAATATCCTTGACTTTACCATCAAAAGTTCCAAACTGTGTAACCATGGTATTTGTATATTCTTGTTTTTTTATTAGGTCTCCCCAGCCTATTTGTGGTTATATCTTGACCCAAAAGTGGAACAAACTTGTTACCCCATTCCCTCAGAATTTCGTCAGCTAAATCATAAACCATTTTTTGGGGGAGATACCCTCTGGCCAGGAACATGGAACTCAAATTTCCTAGTTCTAATTTGAAATCTGTAATAGTGGAGCACATTCTGGCTCCTTGAATCATCTGGCCTCTAACTAGGTTTCTTTTGTTGTAATATGGGTGGTTACTTTCAAATGACAAAAAAACTATTTGAATAAGTGGACTTGCAGAAAACTTTGGATGTAAACCCTTGTATTTCATAGTTCTTTTTGATGGTAACATCCAGATAATTAATTTCTGTAGCATGAAAATTATAAGTGAACTTAAAATATTCACAAATGTTATTTATATATTTACAAAAGTTTTTTTACCATTTTTTCTTCCCTTTTCCATAAAACAAAAATATCATCCAGGTAACACAAGTAAACAAACCACCCTTTTTCAAAACCTGAATTACAAATATGAATTAAACATATTATGTAGTATGTTATAGCCTGGTGCTAAAATTGAATTACTGGGAATGTCATGTTTGAGCCAAGTTTCTGTCAGTAGTATTAACTTTGGAGCACACAGGGACAGATTTGCTTGTAGATCATAGACTTTTTTGCCAATACTTCTGACATTCATATTTAGTATCAACAGATCAGTACTTTAACTAGAAAGGTGGAGTCTGTTAAGATATGAACTGTTCATATGTTGAATATTGTTAATAGATGGACTGGGGTTAGGATGTATGTCTCCACTGAGAGATAGTCTGGCTGCAATGTTTACTATTGTTCTTATGAAGTTTGTGAAGAACTTGTCATATTTGGTGGATAATTTGTTGGAATGATGAAGGGGTGGGACATGATTGAGGCATTAGGTATGATGTTCATATGTACCATAGAAAGATAGATGGAACTGGTGAAAAGTGTTGATGTTGTGGGGTCACTGTTAGAATTAGCATGGTGAGGTAGTACAATGGATGGAATATTATGACTAGCAGTAATATATGCTAGAAATATAAGGGTAGGTAGAAGTATTACCTGTGTGTACATTTTCAGGTGAAGCATGATAGAATCTATGATATGTAGAGTAGTTGTTTAAGGTATTTGAGTTGTGTAGTACTATGATACGATATATGGTATGCAGAAAAGTTGTTTAAGGTAATGGAATTGTTATATAGAACTAGCTATGGTAGTATTATTTAGCTAATAGTGTTAGAAATATCTGATATTCAATTTAGGTTCGTAGTTTCAGCTAGTGTGATTATATTATATAGGAATGGTGGTGTCATCAAGATATGATTGCATGAATGGATAATATGAGAGTGGTGGGTAAATATCTATAGTATGGTGGGATGTGGTGGATGTAGGATAAGAATGAGGTGACTTGGTGATCAGGTGATTGTGAAGTTCTGTGATTGGCTAGAAGGCTAGTATGGAAGTGTATTGAATCTGTTGTACTGTAATTGGTTGAGGTTCTGGTGGGCTAGTGGTCTTTGGAGTATAATTGTGATAAAAGACGTGTGGGTGGGAGGGGGGTAGGGTAGGGAAACAGAGCAGGCTGCAACTAGATCACACTGTGCACAAAAGAAAACAATCACTAAGCAAGTATGTTATGTTCTACAAAAGGCTGATTAGGTTACCAGTACCTCTCTCTGTTTAAAGACAGTATGGGACAAATTAGAGAAAGTAAGAAGTAAAAGTATGGATGAATGGAAAGGAGGCAGTGAAAAATAGGAGATAAAAGCTCTGTGCTACTCCTCAGATAAAGGAAGGGTAGAAACGTAAGTTTTTAATATTGTAGGATATGCAGTCAGTGGTTAAAACTAGTGCAGAGAGGGGGAGAGAGAGATTTAAGTAGATAAGAGATACAGCATTGTAAATATGGTGAGAAGTAAGAAGGGAAGGGGGGCAGACTGCGGAGTCTAGTGTACACATCTCTTAGTCAGTGCAAAATAAAGGAGACCAAAATGCATAGCTTACTTAGAACACCCCAGTACAATAATTGAATTATGTATTCACTGAACCATATTTGGTAGAGTGTCCAATAAATGAAACATACTTTAGCCACTTAAGTGCAATATGCTCTCAAAGATGCAGGATGTGAGCCGCAGCAAGTGTGTCTTATATAACACTGAAAACTGTATATGCAGGAGCTAATCTTCTTAGGATAGCATCAGGTGTTCCTTCAAGTGGTTTAGCCACTTAAGAGCAATACACTCTCAAAGGTGCAGGATGTGAGCCACAGCAAACTTGTCTTATATAACGATGAAAACTGTAGGTGCAGGGGCTATCATTGTTAGGATAGTATCAGGTGTCCCTTTGAGTGATGGTGCATTCACTAGAAACTTGGCAGTTGGAAGGGGTATGCTGTTCAATGGGCATACAGTATGAAAGGGCAAAAGATATGACTGGAAAGGGTTGAATGCAGTAAAAGATGGTGCCCGAGTCAAGCGGGATGCTAAAAAGTTTCAGCTGATACCATTAAGGGGTAAGGGTGGGGGTATGGGTGGGAGGGGTAGTGAGTGAGTAGCTGCAACCAGATCACAGAGTGTGCAAAAGAAAACAATCAGCAAGCAGCTATGTTATGTTCTACAAAAGGTTGATTAGGTTACCAGAACCTTTCTCTGTTTAAATACAGTGTGGGACAAATTAGAGAAAGTAAGAAGTAAAAGTGTGGATGTATTGGAAAGGAGGCAGCAAAAAATAGGAGCTAAAAGCTCCATGCTACTCCTCAGATAAAGGAAAGGTAGACATGTAAGTCTTTAATTCTGTAATATATGCAGTCAATGGTGAAAACTAGTGCAGAGAGGGGGGAAAGAGATTTAAGTAGGTAACAGATACAGTGTTGTAAATATGGTGAGAAGTAAGAAGGGAAGGGGGGAGCAGACAGCCAAGTCTAGTGTACACACCTTTTAGTCAGTGCAAGGTAAAGGAGACCAAAATGCATAGCTTATTTAGAACACAACAGTACAATAATTGAAGTATGTATTCACTGAGCCTTGTTTGGTAGAGTGTCCAAGAAATAAAACTCACTTTAGCCACTTAAGAGCAATATGCTCTCAAAGATGCAGGATGTGAGCCACAGCAAGTGTGTCTTATATAACACTGAAAACTGTACATGCAGGGGCTCTTGTTGTTAGGATAGTATCAGGTGTCCCTTTGAGTGGTTTAGCCACTTAAGAGGAACATGCTCTCAAAGGTGCAGGATGTGAGCCGCAACAAGCGTGTCTTATATAAGATGAAAATGTAGGTGCAGGGGCTATCATTGTTAGGATAGTATCAGGTATCCCTTTGAGTGGTGGTGCACACACTAGAATCTTGGCATTTGGAAGGTGCATGCTGTTCAATGGATGTACAGTATGAAAGGGCAAAATGTATGAATGGAAAGGGTTGAATGGAGTAAAATGATACTGCAGCTTTTAATAGTGAAATAAATGGAGAGAGACAAAATAATAAAATAGATAAATGTATGTAATAGAAAGGATAGCAACAGAGAGGTTGAGGGAGAAAAGAATACAGATACGATGAAAACAATAACATCCAGCAGTTATATTGCCATGCACACAGACAGTAATACCATCCAGCAGTCATACCGCCATGTACGCAGACAGTAATACCATTCAGCAGTTATACTACCATGCACACAGACAGTAATACCATTCAGCAGATATACTGCTATGCACACTGATGGTAATACCATCCTGCAGTTATACTGCCATGCACACAGATGGCAGTACCATCCAGAAATTATACTGACATGAACACTGATGATAATACCATCCTGCAAATCTACTGCCATGCACACAGATAGTAATACCATCCAGCAGTCATACTGCCATGCACACAGACACTAATACCATCCAGCAGTCATACTGCCATGTCCACAAACAGTAATACCATTCAGCAGTTATACTACCACGCACATAGACATTAATACCATTCAGCAGTTATATGACCATGCACATAGACAGTAATAACATCCTGCAGTTATACTGTCATGCACACAGATGGTAATACCATCCAGCAGTTATACTGCCATGCACACAGACAGTAAAGAACATTCAGCAGTTATACTACCATGTACACAGACAGTAATAACATCCAGCATTTATGCTGCCATACACACAGACAGTAATACCATCTAGCAGTTATACTGCTACCACTGAACTATGGAAGTGGAAGTAATGTTTAGTTCCCATACTGTATGAAATTCCATTTATACTGCCTGAAGTGTTTGTTAAGACTAAAACCTCTACAGCATGAAGCATGTATACTCGCCCAGGTGCTATCTTAGCTGCTCTAACTTCCTCCTTCTCTGTAGCTGCCTTTTCTCTGGAATAGCTTCGGAGGCTATGGAGACAGAAAACAGCAGTATATAAGATCTTTGGCTGGTTGAATGTATACCTAACATAAGTTGTACTTCCAGTACGTAGATGGAACTTAGTGTCTTAACTTCGCCTCCCATTAACCTAGGAGATCATGTCACTACATGTGATAGCACTGTTTCACCATACTTGGAATGCCAATGGGAAGTGTGACTGCCAAACTGTAACTATTCCTGGCTTCAGTCTTATAATGATGTCCTTCATATACTTCCTGCAACAGCCTCTGGATGCGTTCTTTATGGAGGAAGTGAAGAAACATTTTAATGTCCTCCGTACAACACCTTTGTTTTCTCTGACCATGATGTCTCACCTAGAAGATCTAGAGAAAAATGGTAGATACTTTGCACCCACACCTGTTGTAATGTGCACCATCTTCTTTACAATGATGGGTATCTCATTTGAATTGGAGTTGATGGGCCAGGGTAAATAACTACTGTATTATGAGGGCTCACAAAGGCACATTATGGAGTGAAACAAAGCAGTTCTTAATCCCATTAAGAAAGCAGGCATTACAGAAACACCATTTCTCTAAGGTTATAAGTGGGAAATAGGAAATGCACCCCGGGAATCACTTCTGCATCTCTGCTGGACAGTGGCACAGGAAAATAACTTTCTTTGGTGGCGTAAGTTATGGAACCTTGCTGGCTAGGCTTACGTAGGCCCTTGGGCTGATAGCCTAGTACCTACCTATGGACCTATGAATTATATATCTCTCTCTCCCTAGATCCATGGTGTGGACTGCAGTGCTGCCTTCAAGTACCCAAGAGTGTGTACAGGACGGAGTAGAACTGAGATGAGTGCAGTGTTTAGCAGCACAACTTGATGTGACAATTGACAGATTCAGAAACAATAATGAGATGAGGCCTAATTTGCATAATTACCATGCCCAGGTGGCTGAATTTGCATGACATAAGCATAAGGAAAGCATTAACAATCATCATACTATTGAAGAATGTGTAAAGCAGCAACTTGGAAACCTGCAACAAGTGGATCTCAGACTAATTACTGAGGCAATCTAAATCTTGGCTTGTACAAGGTTACTTTTTAGAAGTTCACTTCATTAAATATGGCTGTTGTTAGCAGCTGTTGTATTAGTCTACATAATGAAAAAGATTGGTCAATTATTTTAAGGGTTATTGAGAGGTTTACTGAGAGAGGTACTGCAAAGGTAAAACAATTGTTGAGCTGAAGGATCGCTATGCATAATAGAAAACACACCCATTAGCATATACTCAGAGTATAATTTAACACATTCTGGTGGGCCTTGTGCTGTCAAATCTCAATGAAAATGCCTGTTCTATAGCTTACATATATGTTCCATGTTTCATGTGCAAAAGTCAGTTTACCCTGAAAGAAAACAATCATGCCACCTTGGTCAGTTGCAGTTTTATAGGTCTTGCACTGTGGGGGTCATTTGCTCAGTGAACATATGTATCTGACATTAGTTAAACAGTATGGATGACTGTCAGACACACCAACAGCATGCTATATGGGCAAGGGTAAAATGATATTGTAAGGGGTCTTAAGGGCCACTCATGAATAAGATGTTAATGCCAGTGTTTTTTGTATCTACAGATCAATGCCTAAAAGCCGACTAAGTAGAAAAAACAACACAGACTCTGCAAGCAATAGTACATGGAAACCTAATTTTCTGATGTGGAGAATAAGCTGGCATGGGAAGGTAGGTCGACAAATTCTGGGCTGGCAGTTAAGCCACCTCTAATGGAGATGGAGGAGTTTATGGCCTCTATCAGTTGCAGTGACATTTCCACATGGTCTCACAGTGCAGTGATGTATATTGGGGGAGAGACTCAACAGCCAGTATAAGTATCTATTGGAGTTGCCCCAAGTATGTATACATCTTTTTGTGTAAGAGCACCTGGACATCCTCTTGACCCATTAGTCACTGTAAAACTTAATAAAGATGTCTGATTTGTGGTATACAGGAACACCAGGGATTCCCCCTACATGGTAATGTATACAAGATATGTAATTTCAATTCTTTTCTTTTAAAGTGTTATTCATCATACACCTCACTTTCATGTACATTTCTCTCTTGAATTCCATGTTAAGAACACACAATACAGGGTTATGATTGGAGACCAAATCACAATTGTTCATAGCGAATGGACCTTTACCTCTTCAGTTAAAAAAAAAATTGCATTGCAAAGCATTTTACCAGCTTTCTATGCCAGTAAAGTGCTTAAACAGACAGCAGGCAGAAATGAAGTGCCCCTCTATAAAAGCTGTCAAACACATCTGACTGCCATGCTTTCTGTTTATAAATGCGGCAGAATAAAGTTCTAACAATTTTTAAAAGCTGTTTTACCTCCTGCTGCTGTTGTTTTCCTGCTGGCAGTCTCCACTTTAAGTCCAAAACCTGAGACCCAATCTTAATACGACATGGGTGTCCTTAATCAGCTTTTGTTAAATACCTCTTTTAGGACTGGATCTTAAGCTAGAAAACCATTTAACAAGTTTATCTTTTTCCTGATTTCGTAGCAGAATCACAGTGCTGCATGTGTGTGTGAATGCGGGTGAGTGGGGGTGTGAATGACCTATGACATATCTCCCTGGACTACATGAAAAGAGACATGGAGGAGCTCTCGGATTATGTAGCCCAGGTGGGTATGACCCTAGCCCTGAGCAACATCCTACCATCATCCGCAATGATACTACAGTACAAGCAGATAATAATTTATTTCAGCAATTGGCTAAGTTTCTGGTGTCGTTCTAAGGGGATCCGGTATCTGTCTGCCGGGGATGACATGATTGACAGACCTCGATGCTTTGCCAGAGATGGCCTGCATCTGTCACCCCTGGGCTTCTGGATACTGGCTAAGGCTCTTACCACCCCTATAGTACCTTTTTTAGGCAGTGTTCCAAAGAGAAAATTATCACCGTAACAGCTACAAACAAATACAATCTGAGTCATGCTACTCAATGCTAGAAGTCTAAATCTCAAAATGCACTCACTCAAAGTACTCTTTAAAATGGAGTGCATTGATATTTGTGCTGTAACAGAGACCTGGTTCAATGCAGCTGAAAGCACCCCTGCACTACCAGGCTTTAACTCATTTCACACCTTTTGGCCCCCCGAACTTGGACAGAAGCTCCAAAGGCAGTGGTCTTTCCATATTCATAAAAGATGCGCACACCTCCAGACTGGTAGCCCAACATAATGGATCTGAGATATTTCAGGTGCAGCTAACAATGGGTAAGACAGTGATTCAGGTCATAGCCTGCAATAGGTCCCCAACCATGTCCCAAGACTCACACTTCACATTCCTAAGCACCCTAGAGAATATTAGGGTCCAACCTAACACTCTCATACTGGGTGACTTCAACTACCCCTCCATTAACTGGGAAACTACTCGTGTACCAATACACTTGCCCAAAACTTTCTGGAATTCATTAATTCCAATGCTTTGGACCAGCTCGTTCTTACCCCCACTAGAGGTAGCAGCATCCTTGACCTGGTCATTACTAACATGGGTGACTGTTGCTCTACACCAATAATCAACTCCTCCCTGGTTAGATCTGACCACAAATTAATCACCTTGGAAATCCCCCCCCCACAAAGGTAACCACCATGAAAAACTTCTCAAAAGCTCAAAAGCTAACTTTGGGCTCCTAAAAACAGAGGTGGCTAACTTCACGGCACCCATGCAAATGGAGAATAGTTGCATGACTGCTGAATCATACACCAATACACTGTACAAACACGTACACAAATGCATGGATCTCGCCATACCCATTAGAACCAAGATGCTCTCCTCCAAAAAAAGGAAGCCAATCTGGTGGTTCCCTGCTATAAACAAACTCTACAACAGAAGGAGGAAACTGATGCAGAATAAGGTGAAGTCCAAAGACTGGAAATACTCCCATATCAGCCTCAACAAAAGGTTAAGATCCCTCATCAAATCCTAAGACAACCACAAGGCCTTCTATAGTTATGTAAAGACTCTCCACAGCAATACCCTGATTTGCTCTGAGCTACTGCACAATGGTACCTCCTATACTGAGCCAACAGATATTGCCAATGTACTGGCTGACAGATTTAGTGCTAACTTTGCCAGGCACCCAGTATTACTGCTGCACAGGTTAAAACAGCATGGTCCAAGGCCAAGAATACAGCTTCTATGGGATCTGACAATATCCCTGATTGTGTTCTACATGAACTACAGAGTGAACTGGCACCTCACCTGTGTGCCCTGTTCAATCACAGCCTTACCTCAGGCTTCATCCCTACCGAATGGCACACTGCTACAGTCATCCCTCTCCACAAAGGAGGACTGACTATAGACCCTGGGAATAATCTCCCCATTAGCCTAATGAGTCTGATATGCAAAGCTATGGAACGCATCATCATGGACCTAATAAACAGGGCTATAGGGAATCTCCAAATTCTGGATCTCACACAGTTTGGTTTTGTGAAGGGTAGATCATGCCTGTTCAACTTGGTCAACTTCTTTGAGTCAGTCACCAGAGCTGTGGATGAAGGCAAGGTGGTTCATACAGCCTACTTTGATCTGGCCAAGTCCTTTGATACCATTCTGGACTCAGGAATCATTGAAAACTCACTAAGCTAGGCATCAACTCCTATATCACTAGGTGGGTTGCAGACTGGCTCACAGATAGAACCCACAGTGTGAAAGTAGCTGACTCCAAGTTAGACTGCTGACCAGCCACTAGTGGATTCCCACAGGGTTCAATCCTGGGTCCTCTCCTGTTTGGTATCTACTTCTCTGAAGTCCAGGCCAACATGAAGGGACTCTGGCTGACAAAGTTCTGAGATGATTGCAAGTTGGGAGCTATTATTAACCTTCCAGATGATGTTGACATCCTACAGAAAATGAGACCGACTAGTGTCTGAACCTTGGCTTTAAGCTCAATGCCAAAAATGTGAAGGTCAGCAGGGCTAAGACAGAATATATGTGTGTAAATGAGAGGGAGGGTAGAGGAATGGTGAGGATGCAGGGAGTAGAGGTGGTAAAGGTGGACGAGTTTAAGTACTTGGGATCAACAGTTCAGAGTAATGGTGAATGTGGAAGAGAGGTGAAGAAGAGAGTACAGGCAGGGTGGAATGGGTGGAGA
This sequence comes from Protopterus annectens, assembly GCF_019279795.1. NCBI lineage: Eukaryota > Metazoa > Chordata > Ceratodontiformes > Protopteridae > Protopterus > Protopterus annectens. The sequence goes on from NC_056748.1 coordinate 501,737,368, forward strand.
AGAGTGTCAGGAGTGATTTGTGATAGACGGGTACCAGTAAGAGTGAAAGGGAAGGTTTACAAGAGGGTACTGAGACCAGCTATGTTATATGGGTTGGAGAGAGTGGCATTGACAAAAAGGCAGGAGTCAGAGCTGGATGTGGCAGAGTTAAAGATGTTAAGATTTGCACTCGGTGTGACTAGGATGGATAGGATTAGGAATCAGTATATTAGAGGGTCAGCTCATGTTGGACAGTTTGGAGACAAAGCAAGAGAGATGAGATTGCGTTGGTTTGGACATGTGCTGAGGAGGGATGATGGGTATATTGGGAAAAAGATGCTAAGGATGGAGCTGCCAGGTAAGAGGAATAGAGGAAGGCCTAAGATAAGGTTTATGGACATGGTGAGAGAGGACATGCAGGCGGTTGGTGTGACAGAGCAAGATGCAGAGGATAGGAAGAAATGGAAAGAGATGATCCGCTGTGGCGACCCCTAATGGGAAAAGCCGAAAGAGAATGATGATGATGATATATATATATATATATATATATATATATATATATATATATATATATATATATATATATATGGGATCTGTACTGTCTACTGAATGACTGTTTCACTGAAAGTGAAACGGCCGAGCACACTTTTGCAAAAGTGCTTTTCACTGAAAAAGCACTTTTGTGACAGTGTGCTAAAAAAAAAGGGAAAAACGTGGGGAAATGGATGTTGGTGAGATCGCAGCACAGTGGGGATAAGGGAATATTCCCTTTTCCCCACTGTAGTGCGATCTCGGAGTGAGAATATAAAAGTAGGGAGGGGTGGTGCAACCTACGTAAATGTGAGTTCTGTTTTTTTTTTTTTTAATTTTGTTATGTATTTTTTTTTTTGTACACTTTAGTGAAGGTGCTTTTTCGGTGAAAAGCACTTTCGTTAAAGTGTGTTCAGTAGTTTTGGTTTTGGTGTTATAGGCTTTTGGTAGATAGTTCTAGATCCATATATATATATATATATATATATATATATATATATATATATATATATGTATATATATATATATATATATATATATATATATATATATATATATGGTTCTACCTCACTTCAACGACACGCCGGAACATCGACAGAGAAATCGCGAGCCACAGAAGATCGACAGCACAGAAGACCGACGCGACGGGACCTAGAAGATCGACAAGCAGAAGACCGACCCGACGGATGAAAGCACCGAAGCCGAGGATGCCGAAATGGGAAAAGGCTGTGTAAGTATCACGGTAGTGACGGACGTTAGGGTGCGAGTAAGGTAAGTGTGGATAGGGGTGGGTTAAGTGAGTTAGGGTTAGGAGCGGGTCAGGTAAGTGTGCGTAGTGATTGTGTTTGGGTTAGGGGCGGGATAAGTGAGTTAGGGTTAGGGAGCGGGTCAGGTAAGTGTGCGATAGTGATTGTGTTTGGGTTAGGGGCGGCATAAGTAAGTTAGGGTTAGGAGCGGGTCAGGTAAGTGTGCGGTAGTGACGGACCTTAGGGTTAGGGTTTGGGTTAGGGTTGTAGGTAGTTGTGTATGTGAGGTTTAGTGTGGGTTTGTAGGGATTTTGGTGTGCTTGTGTTGTGTATGTGGTTTTGGACGGGGAATGTGTTTTGTTTGTTGATTGTGGTGTGTGAAGTGTATGAGGTTTCGTGTTTGTGTACCGTCGGTTATTTCGTTGTCGGGCATGTGGGATTTCGTGTTTTTGTACTGTCGGTTATGTGGTTTCGGTTATTGCATTGTCGGTGTTTTGGTGTTTCGTTTATGTGAGGTAGAACCATATATATATATATATATATATATATATATATATATATATATATATATGTACACACATATATATTTTCATGGTCTCAATAAATATGTCAACCTATAATTCATGTTATGTCACCGTCAGCTACATTGTTTAGTAGTAAGTTGTGTTGATCCTATATGGCTGTTGTGGCATTGTATGTAATTATATCCATGGCTAAAACATTCCTACTACATATTGAAATATGAGAATGTTTATCAATGGAAGCATTAACTTTATTACTGCACAATTATGTTTCCTGTGAAGTATTCTATTGGATGAGCATGCTATAATCCTGTGTAGCAGGTACATAACCTAAAATTAGGAAACTCTGTATGTTGTACAGAAAACAGGTATGATGCACTATAGCCTAGCTTCCTTGACCAGAGCTAATTTACTTCTAGGGTAATGTAAAATTCTTTTATTTATACTGCAGTGGGATATAGCATCAGTGTGGCCCAGCACTAATCATGATGTTATGGAAGGCTGAACATTCTGTTTATCAGTCTTAAGGTGCAGTTATGGAAGTGATTTGTCAATTATACATTGGATATTTATTAAATTTGCAGCACATACCCCTTTTGGAACCCACCACTGTTAGCAATGAAAAGCCATAACTGGTTAGAACTGCCACATTAACTAACATATACACAACGACTTACCACCTATAAAATTATCCAACCTCTATCTGCCTGTCCAGCACTAAAAAACATTCTATGTAACTATGGTCCTAGTTAGTCATTGTGATCCAGTGACCAAAAACTCCTGTCTGTCTACAAGCCTATCAAATTTTTTGGGCATTGTGTGTACTCATACAAAGGGACTAAGGCCTGGAACTCCTTACCTGTATCTATCAAGTCTATAACCTCCCTCCCATCTTTCACAACCACTCTGAAAGACTTCCTAGCCAAAATCTGGTTCTGTCCTTGCTCAAAACCAGGATAAACTATATCACCAAATATGAACAAGTACCTTTTCATTCCTTATACCTCCTTACTCTAACTTCTTCACTTACTTCAGTACTGCTATCTAATTCTCTTCCCTGACTTTCTCTCTAAATACACCATAAGCCTGTTTTTCTGCCTGATTTCATATTGCAATTCCCATTTCTATTAGGCTAACTTACCTTTAATTTCTCTACAAACTGTTTAAAATTTCGCTAAATATTACATGATTGTCATATATAAATTGCATTGATTCTTAACCAATGTTTTTATATTGTGTCTAATTTGTTATAATCATTTAAACTGCAGGCGTTTTTGTTTTATTTTTGAAGATTGTAAAATTATTGTTCTTAAAATGTTTGAAATAATTTGGAGCTTTTCTTCCCGGGCCTCCACTGAAAATGGGCTTCTACCCAATCGGACTTTCCCAGTAATCAAATAAATAAATAAATACATTTATTTGCCACAGTCAGAAGAATGTGTCATACAGAAGCCTTACCAGTTGTGAAGATTGGAGGAAGATGGGTGAAGGCTGCCAGCCTAAAAACCTTTAGCTGCGGCTGGTGAGTGTAGAGAAGTAGGCTCTGGAGTACATTGCATATTTATAGAGGTTATCATAATAGGCCACTCTAATAAGCCTTAGACTGAATAGTCACATTACCAATTGGATAATAATATTGCACAGTAATAATTGGACACCCTTTTAAGGGCCTTTTAGTAGCTGATAATATTAGCTGGGTGATGGCAGGTATTATTACCGTATGGTCTGGGTAATAGGGGCACAGCTGGAGAACCTGTGCCAGCCTTTTCCCAGGAGGGTCTGTGTGGTTGTATAACCTCTTCTCAAAGTGTGTGTGTGTGTTGTGTCTGCTACTTGGGCAGGGACACAAAACACTGGTTGGACAGAGAGGGTGCTGGAGGTTTTAACTTGCCCAGCTAGGCTGAGATCTGGACCCTATAACTGTGTCAGTGGGGAATCTTATTGGAGACCTGGAGAACAAGGGAGTGACCAGCTGTGGACCGACTGTGATCTCTGTGTGCTCTTAAGGGAAATTGCACTTTACTATGTGTATTTGTTACTCTTTCCTTCATATATGAGACACCCTGTCTGGTGTTAGTGGTGAGGATTGAGGCTTCTTCATTGCTGGGCCAGGGTATAGGCATCACATATTAATTGTTTGGCAGTGGTGGGATATCCACATCACATATTAATTGGTTGGCAAATACTAATTGGCTTGTAGTGGTGTGGGTAGAGTGAATTCCTGTAGCTTGTGTACAGTGAGCTTTGAAGGTGTTTTCTACTCTAAAACAGCCACACAGTGAATACTCAGAGTTCATATCACAATTGTTTTATTTCTTTTGTTAGCTTAGTTAGTCAGGGTGAGCAGGCAGCATGTCAGCAGAGGAGTATGGAAAGCTGACAAGGAGGCAGCTGGCGGAGATGTGCCAGGCTAGGGGACTGGTGCATGGAAACCTGAATAAGGCAGACCTGATTGCAGCCTTGGTTACAGCTGCTTCAGAAAACAGCAACCAGGAGGACAATTGGACTGGCAGTGGAGATATAATATCCTCGGAGAATGGACGGCTCAACCTTTCTGCAGAGGACTTAAAATCCATCTGGAGCTAAAGAGACTTGAGTTGGAGACCAGGCATTTGGAGATAGAAGCCGAGGAAAGGGAGAGGCAGAGGAAGCATATGAGAGAAATGGTGACTCTTCATCAGAGTCATGGAGGTAATGAGGAAGGGAGTAACTGGACCCCAGAAGCACAACAGGTCAGTAAATTTCTTCTGCAATTTAAAGAGGGGGGACATTTTGATAGTTTCGTTCATATGTTTGAGAGGATATGCAAACAGTATAGTGTCAACCAAAGACTCTGGGTACAGTTCCTGACCCCCTTAGTCTATGGTAAAGCTGTAACTGTATTGTCTAAAATGTCTAACATTGTGTGTTTTGATTATACTGCTGTAAAAAATGTCTATTACAGTTTTTTAAGCTAACACCTGAAATGTATAGGAAAAAGTTTTGTGAGCATAGACGCAAGGCAGATGAAAGTGTGTGTGAATATGTTGCTAAACAGGGCACTTATTTCCAGAGGTGGGTGAGTGGATGTCAGGTCACCACTTTTGAAGGGCTGGCAGACCTTCTGGTGAGGGAACAAGCCCTTAGCACGTTGCCTGAGGACATGAGGATCTGGTTAGCTGATAGACAATGTGCTACTTCAGATGAGTTGCAGAAGAAGGGAGAGCTATACTGACAATCAGGGTAGCCCTGCACAGGAAGGGGACCACCAGTCCTGCTCATGGGTCCAAAGGAACCCATGGTGGGTAGCACAGACTGCCCCAACAAAATCTGCCAGTAGCAGGGGAAGCCACTAGTGTAGGTACACATCCAGGAGCTAGGATTAAATGTTTTGAATGCAACCAGTGGGGCCATGTGGCATACAGATGTCCATGGAAGCAAGGTGGGGAACAAAAGGTGAGGGAGTCAGTAAGTGGGAAAGAGAAAATGCCAATAGTAGATTGTCTTGAGACAACAGGGGTACTGAACTACCATCCTGCAGATGCCCTGATAGGGAAGGATTTGGGTGAGGCAGTACCATATGCTTATGCAGTTATATTCAGTCAGGCTAGGAGACAAGCATATGGGTCTGGTAGCCTGGGGGAGACAAAGACAGATTGCATACTTGCTGCCAGCAATGGTGAGGTGGTTTCTTCAGGGAGGGAGCTACTCTGTAGCAATGAGACTGAATGTGAGCCACAGCTGCATGTGGGTACTGATGTTCCCTTGGACAGAGTGACTGCAAAAGTAGAAGTGAGTAGTAGTACCCGGGCTGACAGTGAGGCACCACTGTCAAAGGATGCCAGACGCCTGTGGAAGGGGAGCTGGGAAGGGTTACAAGGAGAGAGTTCAGACAGGCTCAACTCTCAGACCCTATATTGCAAGGCCTGAGGCAGGTAGCTAGGGAGGCACCTGATTCTCAAGGAAAGTGGGAATCCGTATATTGGGACAAAGGGTTACTATACAGAGAGTGGACCCCTGAGGGAAGGCTAGAAGGTGAGAGAGTACAGCAGTTGGTAGTGCCTAGAGCCTACCATCTGGCACTTCTATCCATAGCCCATGATATTCCCTTTGCAGGTCATATGGGCATAAAACATACAAAGAGGCATATTATGCAGAACTTCTATTGGCATGGAATTTCCAGAGATGTAACAGGGTACTGCAGGACCTTTGGGCAGTGCCAAAAGGTAGGCAAGACAAGAGACAAGGTAAGAGCTCTTTTGATGTCTTTGCCTGTGACTGAGGAGCCATTTCAGAGAGTAGATATAGATATTGTGGGTCCTCTGATATCCCAAGGTCCACAGGGAAAATGTATATCCTAGTGGGAGTGGATTATGCTACATGATACCCTGATGCAGTGGCTTTGTCCTCCATTGAGGCAGAGAAGGTGGCAAATGCTTTGTTAGAGATTTTCAGCAGAGTAGGTTTCCCAAAAGAAATACTGACTGACAGAAGTGCCAATTTCATGTCAGACCTGCTGGCTTGTCTGTGGAAGCCCTGTGGGGTGAAGCACATGAAGACCAACCCCTACCATCCCCAGACTAATGGTCTTGTTGAGAGGTTAAACTCTACAATCAAGTCCTTGCTACAGGCATTTGCAGATCAGTTTAAGAGGGAGTGAGACACATATTTGCCCCATCTGTTGTTTGCTTACAGAGAGGTTCCACAGGAATCCACAGGCTTTTCACTCTTTGAGTTGCTGTATGGGTATAAGGTGAGGGGACCTCTAGATTTAATTCGAGATGAGTGGGAAGGCGAATGTGAGTCTCACAAGGAGTCTGCTGTGGCATACATCCTAAGCCTCAGGACAAGACTCAGAGAACTCATGGGTGTGGCCCAGGAGAACCTGGCAGAAGCCCAACAACACAAAAATGTGTGGTATGACAGGAATGCTTGAGCTAGAGAGTATGCTGTGGGACAGCAGGTATTGGTTCTCATTCCTGTCAGACACAACAAACTGCAAGCAACTTGGGAGGGACCCTACAAGGTGGTAAGAAAGGTAAGTGATGTCAGCTACATGGTGGAACTGCTAGGCAGAAGGCAGGGACAAAAATTTTACCATGTTAACATGATGAAACCTTACCGTGATAGGGAGGCCATTGTGCTGAGCATTTGTAGTGGATTGCAGGAGGAGTTTGAGGGACATCTGGGGACTGATCTCCTCAGTGAGGCTCGGGCTGACACCTCAGTGGAAGGGGTAGCAATGTCCCAGCAGCAATCTCCTACCCAGGTTTGAGAAATCTGAGCAGTATTGCAGGAATTTGGGGACATGTTCACTGGGAAACCAGGGTGCACCCACCTGGAGCAGCACCAGGTGGATACAGGACCCCAAAGGCCTATTAGGCAGACCCCTTATAGAGTGCCTGAGAGAGTCAAACAGACTCTGGGAGAGGAGGTACAGGAGATGTTGGAACTAGGGGTAATTCAAGATTCCAACAGTCCCTGGGCCTCCCCAGTGGTGCTGGTGCCAAAATAGGATGGCAGCACCAGGTTCTGTGTGGACTACAGGAAATTAAATAGTCACACAAAGTCAGATGCTTACCCCATGCCTAGGACAGATGAGGCCCTAGAGTAGCTGGGTAGGGTTAAGTATCTTATAACTATAGATCTTACCAAAGGTTACTGGCAGGTGCCCTTGACTCCCAGTGCTAGAGAGAAGTCAGCCATTGTGACTCCTTTTGGCTTGTATGAGTTCACAAAGATGTCCTTTGGGATGAAGAATGCTCCAGTGACCTTCCAGAGGCTGGTAGATTATATCCTAGCAGGAGCAGGAGATTTTGCCCTTGCTTACCTAGATGATATTGCCATCTACAGCCATTCCTGGCCAGACTACCTTCAGCATGTCAGGGAGGTGTTGTGCAGACTACAGAGGGCAGGGTTGGTCATCAAGTCGAGCAAATGTCAGGTGGGTATGGCAGAGATCTGCTACCTAGAACATAGAGTGGGGAGTGGTAAGATAAGGCCAGAACCTGCCAAAGTGGAAGCCATTCAGGCATGGCCTGCACCTGTTACTAAAAAGCAGGTGAGGGTATTTTTAGGGACAGCCGGATACTACAGAAAGTTCGTCCCCAGTTATAGTACCATAGCTGCTCCCCTCACAGACATAACAAGGAAGAACAGGCCAGATAAAGGTAGTGTGAACCCCAGCATGTGAGCAGGCCTTCCAGAAGTTTAAAGAAGCTTTGGGAGGACCCCCTGTGTTAGCTAGTCCAGATTACAGCAAAGAATTTTTTGTGCAGGTGGATGCTTTGAACCATGGGGTGGGGGGCTGTACTTAGCCAGATTTCTTCAGAGGGGGAAGAGCACCCAGTGATTTATCTCAGATGTAGGTTCCAAACCAGGGAGGAATGCTATGCAACTGTAGAAAAGGAATGTCTAGCCATAGTTTGGGCACTGCAGAAACATCAGCCTTATCTGTATGAAAGGAAATTCACTGTTATGACAGATCACAGCCCCCTAACATGGTTAAACAGAGCCAGCCAGCAAAATGCCAAGTTGCTAAGATGGAGCCTGGGGTTGCAAGCATATATATCAGAGCAGCACCACAGTGGGAGTAGCAATGCCATTGCAGATGGGCTCTCAAGACAGGGAATGGGGTAGCTATACTCAGATAGACCTGACCCTCTCAAGCAGCATTTCTCAAGGGTCACTTGAAAAACTAGCTTGAGTTCCCTGGGGGGGGGGGGGTATGTGAAGAGTAGGTGAAGATAGATGAAGGCTGCCAGCCTAGCCAGATAGAATTTTGCAGATAATTATTTCATTTGTAAATATGAATGTAAAATACAGGCTTGTTGTCTTAAATGTAAAGAAATAGTATTACATGTAGAACTGGGAAAAAATGTGACAACAGTGCACTCTACTGACCAAAGTAAATCATGTGGTGACCCTTTGCTGTAGACAGTGGTGCTGAAGGGTCTAGATGAAGGAATTATTGCTATTGTTTTAACCAAGAGTTAAATTGCTATATTTAAACATGCAAATGTAATTTTATTGCTCTGCTTCCTGACCAGCTGCAAGATAACAAAAGAAGATGTTAGGAATGTAAATGCAGTTCTATTAGCCTGGGAACCCATGGAAGTGTGAAGAATGATGTAATGTGCAGCCTGGGAACCCCAGGAAAGTATGAAGAATGATGTATTGTGAATCAGAACTGCAACTTTAATTTAAACAGAGAGAACCAGAGATTATTAAGCATTTTTGTCTTTTGATCCAAATCATCAGCACTCTGCCTGTTTTCTTATGTAAGTTATCGCAGACTTGTGTTTTCTTTTAGAAATAGCTAGAAACTAGAAACATTAGACTAAGTGTTTTTTCTGGGATGTCAGAAATGCACTACTGAATTATTTTAAGTATTTCTCTGTGATCACTGAACTCTTGACTAGCACTGTGTAGTAAGAAGTATTGTCATGTGTTTTTATTATTTATTATTAAATATTTTAAAACCTTTCAACTGTGGCTGTTTTGTGTAGAGATAATTTAAGTTCCAGAGTATGTTGCATATTTATAGTGATTACTGTACCAAGTCACTCTAATAAGCCTTGACTGTTTAGTTATACTGCCAATTGGATAATAATATTGCACAGTAATAATTGGACACCCTTTTAAGGGCCTTTGAGTAGCTAATAAATATTAGCTGGGTGGTGGCAGGCACTACTACCGTATAGTCTGGGTAATAGGGGCACAGCTGGAGAGCCTGTGCCAGCCTTTCCCAGGAGTGTATGTGTGGTTGTATAAACTCTTATTTCAAAGTGTGTGTGTCAGCTACTTGGGCAGGGACACGAAGCACTGGTTGGAAAGAGAGGGTGCTGGAGGTTTTAGCTTGCCCAGCTAGGCTGAGATCTGGACTCTATAGCTGTGCCAGTGGGGAGTCTTATTGGGGACCTGGAGAGTAAGGGAGCGACCAGCCCCGGACTGACTGTGATCTCTGTGTGCTCTTAAGGGAAACTGCACTTTACTGTGTGTATTTGTTATCCTTTCCTTCATGTATAAGATGCCATCTCTGGTGTTAGTGGTGAGAATTGAGGCTCCTTGATTGCTGGGCCGGGGCATGAGCGTAACACATATATACTTATGTATATACTTATGAGCCATAATAACATAATGTATGGGGTAGCAGTATTCTAATATGAAGTGGTTAGTGCTATATTAAATGCATAACTGTATACAACTAAACTGCATTTCTGTTTGCTATAATGTTTGTTGTATTAATGCATGCTTAAGCATTTTTTAAGTTCAGGGATTTAGTATGAATGAAATTCCTGAAACATAGTTTTCACCAAGTCTTGAACTAAGCTTTAGGTTGTTCTTGAAAAAATTATTTTTGTGAGTATGAAATTTGTAGGTAAGTTGTCCAAAAGGAAATCAGGAAGTTATTTGTTATTTGGTGTGCAGGAGGTTATAGTTTCATAGAAAGTACTAGGCAATCATCTACAGACCATTACAAGCCTAGCTAATACACCCTATTTAATAAAGTTCCTTTCAGCCTCAAGGCGGGCAAGATAAGATAGACAGTGGACAACTTGAGGCTGCCTATCCAGTATCCATGGTTTATCTTGAAGGTAACAAGGGTACAACTCTGACTAACATGTAGTGCAAGTTTGCTCCTGACGTGGCAGAAATGGGATATAAATCTATCATGCCAACATGCCTTATTTATTTGTTAATGATAGTGTAGCTACTGTAATTATGTGCTTAAGGAATCATTTGTTTTTGGAAGAAATAGCAAGTCAAGGAGGATAGAATCTTTCATGGCTCAAAAGGCTAGATGCTGTTCCCCATGGAGGAGTCTATAAGAAGCTGAGTATACAGGGCTGCCAGTCTGCCTTGATAACAAACATTTTTAAGGCCTCTGATCTTTTTAGTTAAGAATCTCTGAAGTCTGTCAAGATGAGTGATATGTGTACACAAAAACATGCCAAAAGGAGTATTGTTCACTGACACCACTATCCCCTACAAAAAGACAGAGACTCTGCATTGCCACTGCAACCAATTTATTACAACAGACTATACCAATTATCATGAGAAATATATACAATCAGAATGAACATTTTATAACCAAACTTCCACAAAGTATAAACACTTCTCATGGTCTCAGTAAACCAAACAGACCTTAAGACCAAGCAGCATGTCAAACAGCCAACACCAGTAAGCCTGTCACATTCCAACCAGGTGGTGTCCCCTCAGTGCCCCTTCAGCAAACCTGACAACTGTCCAAATACTATGCTGATGACAGCTTGGTAACCCACTCCTGAAAGTTACACTGGTCCTGGAAAGGAAGAGGGAAAAGCCATACAGAAACTGTCCTACAAACAAATGAGGAGGAGTGTAGGGCGGTGGTTCTTTTCCTACACACCAAAGTGATGGATAACGCCCCTACACCATAAACTAAATACTGGGATGTAGTCGGGCTACCACTAGTAGTGGCATTGGGTAAATGTGCCTGGGCCACAAATTCCAATTATTACCTGGCGCTGCTGTCCCCCACAAAAACACAGAGACACACTAGTACCATTGCAACTACTTTATTACAGCGGAATATACCAGTTATTATAAATAGTATAAACAATTAGAATTAACATTGTATAACTAAACTTTCAGTTAGTATGACAACCATTCATGGCCTCAGTAAACCAAATAAACATCACGACTAGGTAGCATGCCAGGCAGCACACAGCAGTTGCTCTGTCCCATTCTAACCAAGTGGCATCTTCTCAGTCCCTTCTTGGCAAATCTGACCACTGTCCAAAACATGAAAGCTAGACTGGCTCAGGAAAGGAAGGAGGGGAATGAAAGGATGTGGGGCACAAAGCGACTGCCCTCTAGGCTTGGGCATAAGTAGCCTGTCTGCTCACCTTTCCTGGCCTTGCAAATGCAAAACAGGGGAAGGGGCTAAATTAAAGCAATCGAAAATGAACCACGACTAGATTCCACAATGTCCTAACTAAGTTACAAAAGACTGAGACATGGAAAATGGAACACCACCACTGTGCTACATTCAAAGGCACATTATTGCAATTGAAACTGATATGGCCAAAAAGCCTGAAAGGGAAGAAGATAACTTTGGGTTAGACAAATCCTGTCTTATAACCAAAAGATGGATGCCATGCTGCATAGACATTATGGAATCTTTATCTGTAAATAACCTGGAAAACCAAGGGAGAGGCAACCCTGTATCTACTCCCTGGTTTAAAAATGTACATGCCAACTCCAGAGCAACTAGATTGGCATCCACTCCCCAGAACAACCCAGGTACCACATTTGTTAGGCAACAAATTGTCACTACATAAGCATTGAAGTGTTACTAAATTTCTCAGGATCCTGGATAAAAGTCTGCCCTTGGGGATCTTTCCTATGTCATTACCCCCAAGTAAAATATGATAACTTGAAGATTATCTAGCTCAAATAATAACTGCAGCAACAATGGTAAAATCTGGACCCAGATTAAGCTGTTCTCAGTATCATTTACTGCACAGGAATCCAGCTCTCTTTGTGAGCCTTCATCATAGAACTTCATTTTATTGGCAGCGAGCAAAACAAAAGAGTGGCTCCGAATCAAAACCTGATGACCTAAAATTAGAAGAGCAATAAACAGATGGGGAAAAAGACAAAACCCACCTCAAATCAAAATACAGACATATCTAAAATAAGACCAAAAAGCTCTTGGAGATAAACTGCCTGTCTTTCAGATTTCCTCCATGGATTGGCCCTCACTGGCTAGATCTGAGATTTGGTTCATTTGAAGGGAATGGGGCAAAAAAGCCAGAGGAAAGACTCCTAGAATGTCTAATGATTTCACAAGCAGTATGTAAGTCTTCAGGTAGCACTGGAGTCCCATTAGGGAATACAAAAAAAAAAAAACTGTATTAAACACTGGAAAAGTAAACCCCCTTAATACTGAACACCAAATGAAGACAGACTAACTAAATTGAGAAACTGTCCAGGATAACCAGATGACCCAACCCAGATAGTCAGTTTTGAATTTAATAGCTTACAATAATGCAGCAGCAACCAAATGGACATATTACTCCATTTCAGGGATCCTAAAATATCAGTAATTTGGAAGGATTCTATATATAAACAAGAAAATAATGCTGCACATAGAACATAAATAAGATGATCATTGGATACCAGACAAGCTGCACCCATAATGGTTTGCAACAGATTTTTTTCAACTGCACCACTATTCATCAGTGCCCACACATCTGAGTATATCTTATTCTTTCAAAAATCTACCAATTAACCAGTGCTTAGTGGCATCCTGTAAATCTACTACTCTAGTCATTAATCTAACAGTTGATGAATGCATTCTGACTGTTCTGAAGGACTCTGTCTTGGCCAGATAGAAAGTTAAATACTGCACCACCAGGCACTTCAAAATATGTTTATTTTCTAAGGAAGTCTCACTCAAAAAGGCCCAAAGGTCTGGAGAGCTAACACATAAGCTGTTTAGGCACGGTGGCCCCAAGAATTCCACCAGAGGAAATCAGCTACCCCTCACCAAAAGTCCACCAGAATAAGTGTAGGTGATTCTTGTGTTTCTGCGGGCAGGTGATAAAATCTGGAGACACTTGTACTGGCAATATATTTTGATGAAAACACCAAATTAATATGCAAACTGTGGAGGATCAGTTGCCTTAAGAGAGACTAAACCCAGCAGATCTGGAGGATTTCTTAACAGGAATTTGCACTACAACCTGGTTGTCTAAACAGAAAGCAACTTTCTTATTGCCCAGATCATCCTGCTAAACCACTGCTGCCACCGTACTAGGCATAAGCTCTAAAGAAGTAATGCATTTCTGCTGCTCTGGAGACTATGACTACAAGCATGGCATGGAAAACCACCGCCCCTGAATATAAGCCCCCATGCTATGCCTTTTGGGTATATCTGGAAATGCCTGCAAAGTATCTGATGTTACCTAATCAGCCTGTTAAAAGATAACCCATTAAAATCAGTCAAGAAGATGGACCATAAGTGACCATCTGCTTTCTTCAACATGACACTCAAATTCTCTAATGGCCCTCATGTAGATGATTGGCTTGGGATATACTCAAAGATCTTCGTGGAACCACTGCCCAGTATATGAAATTTGACAAGACCCCAAAACTCTATGACTGCTTGAATTCTGACTTTTTAGAAGACAAAAAGTCATTAAAAGCTACCTTCAAGAGGCTAACACATCCAGTTGCAAACCCCAAAAAACTGAAGACTTAACTAGGTCTTCTGTTATTTTTTTTTTTTTTGGAGACCCAACAGGACATGGATAGAAGCCTATCCATACACTACTTCCCTCACAATCAGCAGTCTTTAAGATAATGTACAGCCCAATGTCTGGGATCCCTCCATTGTCCATGTCACTGTCATGCAGCACTAAACTTTCTGAAAGTAGCACACAGTACAGTACAGCAGAAGACATGGCCATATCATACTAAAAACAGTTATCAAACTGTTTGCTCTGCATAGGCTAACCATGTTCACTAAATGGAAGCAAACACCTGTAACCTAGAAAGGAAGGCTTTCATTTCTCTGAATGGTTTGCTGGAGGATCTCCATGGCTTGACCACAAGAGAATTATCTGGACTACAGCATCTAGACCCTTACTTGGAACAACATTTGGCCATTGCCTACCTCCCTCTGCAGTGGGAAAATATGAACACACTGACATAAAGGCCATACACATTTACCACTATTAAAAGCCTAAGAGATCTTAGACTTAAGTCCTACATGTTCCTCACCACTTCCAGGAGACAACCTTGATCTGTTAATCATAACCCATAGGCACATGTCAGCATGAACTTCTCCCATTTAAAAAAACTTTTAGACAAAATTGCTCTCAAGCAATGGGCTTCGGGAAACATTATCCAACAGGTTAATAAAGGCAGAGCTTGTGAGAATCACTCTAGATTAATCTGGCCATATAATACACAAAACAATGACCCAACTGTCCCATGACTTTACTCTAAACTTACTAGCTTGTTCTTTATCCAGCACTTTCAAAGCTGACCCTAAATCCTTACTAAGACTATCCATATCCCAGATGTGCTGGATGCCACCTGTGTCAACAAAGTCAAAATATCAATGTGCTCCGCCTGACATATCTGAAGACAGAATGTGAGCCATAATTGCTGGGACTGCTAGAGAAAGCCCCATCCTGTGGCATTGGTTAGGATATGATCTTCTGCATAAGCACTATGAAGCCCAGTGCTAAGACTGACCCAGCTGGACATTGGTAATAGATAAATGAGAAAATGTTAAGCCTCTGGGGCTCACAACCTCTGGGCTACTCCCCATACTCTGAGGGGAACAAATTTTGTCAGTAACTAATTCCAAAGCCTAGAACTGGTCTCCTGACTGATGGCCTCTATGACCTCCTCCTGAAGGAGTTGTAGAAGGATACTAGAAGGCTACTCTTCTTTATTCACTACTTGTTTATTCCAAGATTTGCAGCATGCCTTGTTAGGAGCTGTCTCTGTGACTGAAGAGTCCGTAGTTTGGTGACGTTCCCATTTAGGAAAAATCTGGGAGGGCATCTTCACTTTATTCAGCTCTGTTGGCTGAACATTCTTCAAACATTGTTTCAACCTGTGCAGTTAATGCCCTCCGAATATTTCACGTTAACCAGTGCTGATATATTCCTAAAAATAAAAAAGGGCAAAACCCATACACAATCCAGTAGTACTGAATGTCAGAATCTTGAAATTCCAACATCAAGCAAGAGAGAGAGAGAGAGAGTGAGAGAAGAAGAAGGAAATAAGAAAGAGCAATATTTTTTAATATATATATATATATATATATATATATATATATATATATAGTTATATAATATGTATCTCACACACACACATATATTTTTATTTTGCTATAATACACACACACACACATATAGATTTATATTTTATAGTAAATAAAAAAAAAAATATATATATATATATATATATATATATGTATATATGTGTAGATATATATATATACATATATCTACACACACACACACACACACACACACACACACACACACACACACACACACATGCATGCATGCATGCACGCACGCACGCACACACACACACACACACACACACACACACACACACACACACTATTCTAAAGGCAAGGAAACTACAAAGTACCAAACCATACTACAGTATAAACATTCAAAAGTGAAAAATAAAAGATAAATCTAACTCTATATACAATAAAGTGTAGATTCCCTACAAGATGAGATTTTTTGTGTGTAGTTCAAGCACTTGAATTATTGGCTGCAGAGTTTGAGAATGAATTTTTAGAGCATTGCTGCTGTTTACATGCACAAGGATGGTTTTAGACTATTAGCTTTTACATATCCCCTCTCTCTGTATGTATGATATATATATATATTTACATATTTTCCCAATAATTCAGTACATGGTCAAAACAATGCCTGGACAAAAACCCAAAATCAGGGACAGATTATAAATATTGCTTTTATAAACACAGAAAGTTGTGGTAATAACAGATTTAGCATTAGCATGCATTTTCTAAGAGATATGCAGTCTGAAACTAAAATGTTTGTTGCTATTTTTACTGACATCAGTCCTCCATAATCTGTGAGAAAACCATTGGATTTTACAAGGGACAGACCAGAAATATGAGACAACAGTCTAAACATTGTGCAAAATTCTGGACAGTAAAGTATGTGCAAGAATACAGATGACTTAACCAGTAGCATTTATATGTGAAATACATAAGCAAGGATCATCTGGCCATTTACATCACCTAGTAGATTCTATAGTCTATAAGAAGAAGGAGACCTAGATACAGAGAGGAAGCAGCAAAATATCCAAAGGATAAAATCCTGAGAAGCAAAAGCAAGGTGCACTAAACTGATGTTGCCATGCTGGCCAGGCAAACTTAGCTCTCCACTCCATCAAACCACACACCTTTGACCTCAGAGCCAAAATAAGCACAAACAGCAAGCCACTGCAGCCAAACCAAACTAACAGTAAATGAAAGAGACAGTTCAAAGAACCACAACTACTTAAACCATCTCTAGAAGTTAATCTCACAAATGAATTTATGTATAAATGTTTTTTATAGATAAAGACTTAAAAGCCCAAATGATATAACCAAACTGATATAACAGGGATACATTTATGAGAATCTAGCAGAACCCACAATGTAAACCCTCTCACATGAGATACTGAGTTTGGGGAAGCAACGTGTTCCTTGCTGCATACTGAATTGATGGCTAATTAAACCAGACCTGCATCTAACCAATGGTATGCAGCAGAGCTAACATGTCTCAAAGAAATTGAGCATTAGCAGTATCTGGACAAATGTGTCTTTGTCACAAACATCAGTTATATTAATAACAGGTTTGACGAGATATGAGTAAAGGGAAATTTAGACGTCTTTTGATTTAGAGGAGATGTCTGTGGAATTTAAATGACTTATATATAAGGCTTTCTGAACTACTCCAGAGGCACAATGGTCAAAAGATAAGGAATTATCAACAAGAATGCCTAGATTCCTTACAACAGACTCTGACTAGCGTGATGTGTTTCCTGTACTTTATGATGTGGAAATGTTTTCTTTACCAAAATGAGGTATACTACATTTTTTTTCAGATTTAGCTTGAAATCTTTATTCTTTGTTAACACAGTCTAACCTATATTGGAACAATTATACGTCAGTCGAAGAACAAATAACAACACCCAGTGTGCAGTTATTTGCAAAATTGAATAACCATAGGCCTGAAGTGTTGACTTGAAGATCCTCATTTAGGGGGACATTGCCTGCACCAAATTTAGCATAATCAAATTCGATAATGTTGAATTATGGGGAAAAAGACAAGATGAGGTAGGCAAATCAGTGGTTCACATAATCAGGAATGATTAAAAAAAATGAACTTTCATGAAATAATGATCAACTCGGAAATGGCATTTGAATTGCTTAGCACTGATTACAACATATTAAATGATGAAAATCTCACTCTGTCATGCAGTAGAATGGAAAAACATTTTAGAAAAACTCATTGCCATTAGAAATCATGTGCTGCAAATAACATATCAGGTAATATTTTGTTTTTCAGCTATTATGAATCTTAGATGTCCAGGAGTAAGAAGAAACTACTATTTAAAATTAAACAAATCTTTAGATTCAGCTCAGCAACAGAAAAATGGTTCAACCTCTTCTCTTCAGTCATAGAAATGTTGTTAGACAGAAGTCAAAAGTATCAGACTATATGGAAACTGCAAATTTCAAATATATGGCTACATAATGGATCATCTTCAGTTAGACAATCTACTGGGGTAACCAACATGGCTTCTATAAAGACCATAATCCCTGTACAGTCTTATTCTCCTGCAATGAGATTTAGAAACATGGTGATTTTCCTCTCTCTCTCTCTCTCTCTCTCTATATATATATATATATATATGTATATATGTAAAACCAAATGGATCCATGTTCACATATCGAAGAAAAACCTGATGGAATGGCTAGTCCACAAAGAGTAATCTTCAAATGCTGCTTTATATATGACCAAATGGATCCATGTTCACACACTGAAGAAAAACCTGATGGAATGGCTAGTCTACAAACAGTAATCTTCAAATGCCGCTTTCATCAAACAGTGAAATCATCGTAAAACAAAATCATTGAAAGGTAATAGTTGGCCAGCAACAAGGAAGTACCATACTGTATAAGGTAAACTAAACAACACCTTTTAAAATTTACCCTTTTCCCAACTATAGTGTAATCTCAGAGTTGGTATATATAGGTAGGGAGGTGTGGGGTGCACAGCCCCCCACCTTCAAGGGTTACTTCCTTGTTGTTGACCAACAATTACCTTTTGATGATTTTTTTTAACAATGATTTTACTCTTCCATGAAACTGATGTTTGAGGTTACTGTTTGTGGAATAGCCATTCGATGAAGTTTTTCTTCAATGTGTAAACATGGAGCCTGACCAAACTATTTCTAACATTTTATCATTTTTCCATTAAACAGAGCATTATTTATAAAATAAATGCATACATAAGCATTTTAGCATGGGGCAAGTCTTGCCATGAAGGTGATTATCCTTCCCCTCATTTAAATAAACTAATCCAAATGGTCATAGAACAGTGAAGAAAAGTTAAAATTGTAACTAAAACTGCACAGCATTCTAGCACTAATAGTGAAATTGCAGTGACTAATAGTAGTATGACTAAAGGGTGATTAGAAATACACATCCTGACCAAGAGTGGGGCAACCAAAAATAGTAGTCTAAGAGGAATAGAATAATTCTCAATGACCTCCTTAAAATCTTAAATACAGTCTCCTGTTACAAACTTCTGCAATTACACCCACAACTAGGATTAGATAAGATCAGCCAAAAGTGGTTTCAGAAATGCTTTCACAACTGCAGTATTTGAGTTAGTTACATGCCTTCCACTTTCTCATCAAAACCCAATTCATAGGCATCCTCTTCTATGGCTTAGTACTGGGGCCAGTTTTATTCACTCACTTTTACAACAACATTAGCATGCTAACCACAACCATGTGTCACCTTTATGCAGATCTAACAATAAGATCATCATGTAATGCACTTGAAACTTTTCCACATAGCACAATTAGCTGAAATAAATGGGTTAAATTATCAGCTACTCTAAATAGAAACTCATGTCCCTCAGCACTCGTAAAAAATCAGCATCTATGGCCTCTTTCCCAAAGTGCCTCACTGGATGTCATCTATCAAACCAAGTACTGAGGCATTTTGCTTGACATAACCCGATCATTTAAACATCTTATTAGCAAGACCACAGGCACACAGGAAAAACTTTACGTCTCAGCACCATGTTCCAAATAGTCCAAGAAATTGCTAATAAATAACTCTATACTCCATATATGTATCTAGTATAGACTCCATCCATAATAATGTTTTTTACACAAAACATGATTAAATTATAAACCTGTTCTAACAGCTTGCAGATGCATGTCTAACTCCTCCAGAATGGAGCATCATTGCCTTACTCAATCAGAAGCAAAATTCTACCCATAGAACAGCTATTATCACTCAACACAACCAGTTAATTGTGTAAATCAAAATACCTCCATCATTGTTTATCCTTTCACTTCAAAAATCTACATCTTTTGGGCATAAACCATCTCACAAACATATATCCAAACTTTCTTAACTTAACTGATGAGCACAGACACAACCTTCTCAATCAGAATATACTCTGGAATGCACTACTTCCATAATCAAACAGAAATATAAATGGCAGTCCATCAAAAAACATTGAAGGCCCAATTATTTATCATAGAAACCTGTATAAATAATGGTTAAATAAAGGCCTCATTTTTTTTAAATAAGCCATCTCAAAGTCTCTTTACACACACTGAAAGTATCACACTAGTATCCGACAATGCTTGAAAGAAAAAAAATCAATGTATTGATATTAAAAATCACTCAAATACTTTTTGTAAAGTTGGTGCCCTGAACCCCTTTTCAATAAAAATGTATCCTAAACAGTATTAATTTTCTGGGGAAGGAGTAGGACCTTCTACCACCTCACACCTCCTTTACTTGTATAGGCTGAATCTGAGATTGCATACCCTCACTGAAGAAAATACATACCCCTTGCCTGGGATTGTGTAATTTTACAGTTAATACACAGTATGAGGTTTTTATTGTCAGTCTTATAAACTGATGAGTTGAATGGTTTGAGTTTCAACAATCAGCATTCTGACCAAATCCTTTAAGAACAAATGACTAAATTGTCATAGAATTTAATGTGAAATAAATGTCACGTACATTATGCATATCATCGAAAATGGTGTTTGCTATATGCTTTGTGTATATGCTGTTTTCACTTATTCCATAAATAATGTCAAAAGATTGTCCTCAATTTTGTAACAAATAATTGATCTTTCCTGTAACAACACTGTGGCTGAAAGTAGTTCCTTGAGCTCCAGTCCCTCTACCCACAACCAAATACTTAAATAACAAAGGAAGTTCTTATAGATATTCACGATTCCCTAAAATCCCAGTAGAGCAGCATGGGTCTGTCAAAGAAACGACTACCAAAACATCCAAAACAAATTAACTTTTGAAAAATAAAGCAAAACAATTTAAATAATGCACATAGAAAATTATTTAATTTTTTAAGGAATACTTACAAATTCTGAATACACTGATCCTATACAAAAATTTGAAAATCTGACTAAAAAATATCAGGACTCTTCCTCACAATTCTAATACAAAAAAGTTATTCTATACCATTTTAGGTATGCCATAGATAATAAATACATAAACTAGATACAGCTGAAACTGACATCTCAACATCACTAATATTAAATTGCGAAACCTTATGTCATGTACCTAGAGTGAATACCTCCTCACTCATATTGAAATAAATGTGATCAATACTAGGAATATCACATTTCAAAGAGAATAAACCTGCACACATACCTAACCTCCTATCACTCAGTTGCTATTGTTTCCATTCCAAGACTGCATATACTGGCAAGAAGGGGCAGACTTGCTTTGAAATGGTAATTAATTATGTTTTTCTTTAAAGCTTTGTGATCCTAGAATGGGAATTTTAAAGTGCAAGAGATGCAGCGGATTTATACCACATAGAAGTGGGGGGTGCCCACACCCTCAAAATTGTGTTATATAGTATCTTCTTCAATACTGTGTAGCTTTATATAGCTATGTTACTGGTTATAATTTAGCAGACAAGAAAAATATATGTATTTTGTTTCTATGTAATATAAATGTTTACATTTTTATATCTCTGTATATTCTTATATAGATAAATATTTGCAGTGCAAGCACCTTTCTGGCATAATTCACCAACTATATATCAGTCATACATTTTAATATAGCCACCTTTTTGTCATTTTAATCAGTGCATGAACTACCATTTATGTAAAGCTGTTTGTTTTTGCTTTATTTCTTCTATATATTAATTAGAGTCCCCTATTCACAGAGATTATTTTATTCCTTAATCCAAAATATGCTTAGGGATTATCTGTAAAGACTTTAAAGATCAGTGTTAAATCCCCCTTAATCACCTGTAACTCAAAATAAATTAATGATCTTCCCTTTTGTTTGTAGGTAGTTTTGTCAGTCATTCCATTAAAGACCACTTCCACCACACACAATATACTAAGACCCAAAAAGTTGAAAAATTGTGCTACTTTGATATGGTATTAGAATAAATCAGTTTAGCATGTAGGGGCCATGCTTCCTGTGTAGCAGTTTTGAGCTAACTCTACACAAACAAAAGATGGTTTCTCTTCACTTTTCACTTTGACAGTACCTGATAGTCCCTAGTGCTATGAATGTTGCTGGAGTTACCATCAGCAAACAATTGGACGATTGATAGCTATATATTCTTTATATACTCATGCCAAGCATTGCTTTTGCAAAACGTTTTGGATGCTTTTATCTGTCCTTATATGATACATTTGTAATGAATTCTAATCTGATATTTTACATATAGGAAGTAACATTTCTGATGATCATGACTCAAGAAATCTTAAAACATAACCAACTACCATGTTAGCTCTATTGCCCTAATGATTAGTATATTCTTAAATGGTTGTCGTTTTATACAGCTATATGGCTAAATAGTTTCAGACCCTTTCTCTTTCTAATACTATAACACATGTATTCCAGGCAGAAACAGTTTATATTTTTTCCAGATGTTATATTTTTGATATTGTTCTTAAAGATTATTACTTAGTTTCCCCTGATTTTTCATGTACAACACCTAACTGCTGCTGCAAGGTAGTATCATTATCTGTAGTTATTATTTAGGATATATTAATGTCAATACTTACTTTGTATGAATAAGAAATGCTTTGCTAATTCTTATATATACAAGAAAAAAATGATCCCAATATGTACCCCCAAGGCATTTATTTGTGTAGTTCATTTGAAAATATGAAGTTCTGCCTTTCAACCAGATGCAGACTAAATGACTAGGCATTTAGTTATCTTCATTTATTGTACTTGCTTTTCACTGCAGTGTGTTTTTAATGCTGCAAAAAAGCTTTCCTGTAGTCTACCTAAAAACACACTTTGTTGTGCTGATTCATTTTTTTTTCTGATAGAGATCATAAACTGTAGCCCTGTAGTTATAATAAATCTCTCATAAGTGAATACATGCTAATATAAATCAGTGTGACCCAAACACTCCAATTATTCTCTTAACAATGTTATGACATAACTTTCCATGTCTTTTCCCATTATTTTCAAGTCCACAACCTTTTTAATGGTTTTACAATAGTATATTTCCAGTCTTTTAGGATCTGAACACTTCATAGTAGTAGGTTAAATAAATGTACCAGGGATTTCTGTAATTACTCTTACAGTGCTCTGTGGCTGTTCTTTGCATATTATTTGCACTGGAGGCTTTTTGTTATTTTACTTTTAGGTTCATAGGTAGATACTAGGCTATCGACCCAAGGGTCTCTGTATGCCTAGCCAGCAAGGTACCATAGCTTACCAAGAAAGTTATTTTCCTGTGCCACTGTCCAGCAGAGACACAGAAGTGATCCCCGGGGTGTATTTCCTATTTCCCATCCACTCATCAAGATTTTTCTTGAAGAGTGCTAATGAAGAACTTTGCTTGACATAGATGGGTAGCTTGTTACAGAGTATAGGAAGTCTCTGGGACAAGAACCTATCCCTCCAGTGTGTCCTGTTTATTGTGGTGACAAGGTTTAGGTCCCTAGAGTGTGTAGCTCGGAGGGATTGGGATTTCTTTAGGTGTAGCATTTCCAACAGCTCTGGGTTTGACATAGCTTTATATGTTAGGCAGAGATCACCTTGGAGTAGGTGATATGCTACGGAGTAAAGCTGGAGTTTTTTGAGGTGGTCAGTGTAGGGCATTTGTTTGAGGCCAGTAATCCTCTTTGTGAGGTACTTCTGTGGCCTTTCCAGCTGCTGCAGATGTCTTGTGAAGTACATTCCAAAAGGGGCATTGTACTCTATAATGGGTTTAATGAGTGATGAGTAGAGGGGAACAATGACCTCTTTTTTCCTGGATGAGAACCCTTTTATGATGAGGTGTGCCATGTAAAAGGACTTCCTGACTACTGTGGCAATGTGACTATCAAAAGAGAGACTACTGTCCACCTGGGTCCCAAGATCTCTTATCACGCATTCGGTGTTAAGTAGATTGCTGCCTATGTGGTAGTTCATGGGTACAGAGTTTTTACCAAAGGGGATGACACTGCACTTTTTGGCATTGAGCTTGAGGCCATGTCTCTGACAACAGGCATCTGTCTCAGTGAGGGCCTTCTATAGGATGTCCACATCATTTGGGGACTTGACTATGGCTCCTAGTTTGCAGTCATCTGTGAACTTTGTTAGCCAGAGGCCTTCTGTGTTAGCCTATACTTCAGAGAAGTAGATACCAAACAGGAAAGGTCCCAGGACAGAACCCTGTGGTACTCCACTTGTCACTGCTTTGAGGTCAGATTTGGAGTCTGCAACTTTTACAGTGTGGGTTCTGTCAGTGAGCCAGTTGGCAACCCATCTTGTGATGTAGGGATTTATACCTAGTTTAGTGAGTTTAGCTATAATTCCAGAATGGGGGATGGTGTTGAACGCCTTGGCGAGGTCAAGATAGGCTGTGTAAACCACCTTACTCTCATCCACGGCTTTGGTGATTGCCTTTTTTTAACATATGTGTTTCATTGTATTAAAGCCTTCCTGTTTCATCATTGAATTTTTTCTATCATATTAATTGTATCAGGTAGAAAAAAATACTTTGAAAATTATTTGTAAAAGTGACCAAAATTCTTTGTATAAGATACTGCACCATTCTTATGGGCATGCTCCAAATTTCAATTCCACCAGTTCCCTTTCTAGACCCTATACAATTAACATCTGCAATATAATATTTCTTTCTGAAGTAAAGTAGTGTAGTAGCATAAATACCACATCAGGTCTCTTCTGAAAAGAGACCACTAGTCTAATGGGACTAACTAGTCAACGAAGGATAAATAGAAATAAATAAATAAATAAAATATGTGCAGTAGGATGGATGGATGGATGGATGGATGGATGGATGGAGTATATACCTGAGCAGTGGCATAAAGTGACTGGTGGACAAATACATGGTCTGAAATTCAGAATTAAGATTTTGGCAGATTTATTGAAAACCACCTAAGCTGGTAGAAAACATGGCCACTCTAGGAAAAAAAAAGTTTATTAAAAATAAATACAGATTAAGTGCTTTTGTCAAGCTAATTCACAGACTTTCTTCAGAATCAAATCAGACCAACATAACACAACAATTTAAATGTCCCTTCTTGTGATCGCGTGGCTACTACACCAATAAAAAATATCCAACAATTAAATAACAATAAAGTCAAAGAAAACTTAGTAATTATGAAATAATGCTTTGTATGTTCTTAAATAAACACTATACATATCTATATTGTAATTAAAACCCTATGTACAAGACTAAACCTGACCTTATAAATCAGCAATATAAAACCTTGTATATGCCGTGTATGAATTAAGTCTTAAAATGCTAGCTATAGAAATCTGTTCATTAAGACCCAGTGGAACACAGACATTTAACCTCAGTTATACAAAACAAAACTCAAAGCCACTCAATAAAGGTTGAAGTAATACAAAATAAATTACTCTAAGAAAATAAAATAAATAAAACTCCGATCAGCACAGCTGAAAATGAACTACAAACATTAATAAAACAGAAAAAGTAAAATAAAAGGTAAGTGCTTTCACAGATACTCAAGCTGCTTCTACAGACCATATAAAAATCACTAAAGGAAGAGCATTTAAAAATCAAACAAGGTCCAATCACTAAAACACGTGCCGTCAGCTGACTCATAAATGAATCAACCAATCACGTGTTCACTATGAGTCAAGCCCCCAAAAGTGTAATTCAGTGACATAGGGGGTAGGATTTCAACACTGGCTTCAATGAAATCTCCCCATTCAATCCTGGTGGAAGGTGTGCTTGTAGAAGTAGTATCCAATGTAGCTCATGACATTCTGCTATATTATTTTGATCTCCACCCCACACATTCAGTGAAGTCAGCTGCAGCACACAATACTTGAATGAGTGATCACTATCTCATTCCATTACATGCTTGGCCAGGGCATTGGTTACTTTTTTTTTATTTATATAATTTATATGCTCCATAACCCTTTCTTTTGGTGTACAATTTGTTTTGCTAACATAGAAGGCTCTGCAGACAGTACAGTCTGCATAATAAACCAGATCTTTACTCTTACAGTCAGCATAAAGGTCTATCTCTATTACAGAACCAGTACTGGGTTGCAGAAATGAGGTGTTTGTTAGTATATATTTACATGCTCTACAAGTGCGGCATTTAAAAGTCCCTTTTCGATCAGAGTGAACTGTAGTCTATGTCAAGTTATTCTGATAGCATACCTGTCATTTAAGGGAAAGGTTATTTTTAAAACAAAACCTAGGAGAATCATCAATAACCTTTCTGATGGCAGGGTCAGCTTGTAAAATAGACCAGTTCTTTTTCAAAATATTACATACTACATTCACATCATTCGAATAGGTAAGACAAACCCTATTCTTATGACATGTACCAGCAGGAGTAGCATCTCCAAC
The DNA here is from genome assembly GCF_019279795.1 of Protopterus annectens. NCBI lineage: Eukaryota > Metazoa > Chordata > Ceratodontiformes > Protopteridae > Protopterus > Protopterus annectens. Next base: position 501,763,762 of record NC_056748.1, read on the forward strand.
ATTATCATTCCTGAATCTCTCAGAAAAGTAGGGCCTTCCATCACTACTCCTCATACAAAGTACCTCATTCATGCACTGTTCAGTCTCATGTAATTTATATCTTCGAGCTAAAAATTTATTCTTAAGAAGTTCAAAAGCTGGAACCAGGGCATTATCATGGTCATATAGCCTCATTGTCTGCAGGAATTGTCCCTTCATAACATTTCTAGTAATATGGCCAGGATGCATACTGGTTCTGTGTAGCAGGGTATTCCTCTTACAAGGTTTTCTGTAGAGAAGAGTATGGCAATGTCCCAGTGCTCCTTCATCGACTGTAATGTCGATGAAGTCTATACTTTCATGAGAAAGGCAATAACTAAACTTCAAAAAATCAATAAAACTATTCAAGCTCTGTTCCATTTCTTTCTATGCAAGAAAGATATAATCTACAAATCACCTGTAGAACAGGATATTCCCCATGAAAACATTATTATGTAATATGTACTCCTGTTCCCAGCATGCAAGTGCCAATTTGACATAAGTGTTGGCACAAGCCATGCTCTTCGCATACAGCTTTTCATTGTACATGTAACTCAGTGGTAATTATGTATTTAGCTTTGTGTAAAAAATTGCGATAGTTTTTATATAGGGAAGACACAACATAAATTTAGTGAGCATATTTACAAACATGTTGGATATATAAACATGTGGAAAAGCACCACAGTCAAATATTTGTATTTTTTGGTGTTGATGCTATACCCATGAGTTTGGAGGGGTGGACCATGGGCTGATTTGATAGAGCATAAGGAGACTTTATGGCAATTGAGGCTAAAATGCCTGTGTTCCACCAGGTCTTAATGAACAGATTTCTATAGCTAGCATTTTAAGACTTAATTCGTACAAGGTATAAACAAGGTTTTATATTGTTGATTTATAAGGCCAGGTTTATTGATGTACTTAGGGTTTTAATTACAATCTAGATATGTATAGTATTTATTTAAGAACATGCAAAGCATTATTTTATAATTACAAAGTTTTCTTTGACTTGTTTGTATTGATTTGTTGAATATTTTTTATTGGTGTAGTAAGCCATATGATCACAAGGAGGGACATTTAAATTGTTCTGTTATGTTGGTTTGATATGATTCTGAAGAAGTCTGCAAATTAGCTTGATGAAAGTGCTTAATATGTATTTATTTTTAATAAATACTTTTTTACTGAAGTGGCTGCACTTTCTATGAGCTTTGGTGGTTTTCAATATTGGTTGTTTTGAAGTTCCTGGTTTGTCTCGTCCAATTTTGGCAGATATGTAGTAGTATGTGACAGAAATGGTGTGCACCAATGTGAGATATGCCAGACACTAACATGCTGACATCAAGAAGGGTAAGCATACATATGTATAATGTGTGATGGCATGCAAAATATGTATCTTGCAGAGGTGTATATCTCAAGGGATGCCATCAAAATTTATATTACATAGCACTTACATCTGATGCACAAGTCTGCATAAATGCTATCATTGTCAGCAGTAAAATGGCATAGATTTGTGACAATACTGTCATGATTGGGGGGCAACAATCGGCACAGCAAACAGAAAATGATTATGCATACATGCGGATGGAGTGTATATCTGGAGGTCTAATGTTAATAACCACACATCATATGTTTCATTTTATCATATTGCAAGTACTCTGAAACCACACTTGCAGCCAAGGCTATACAAGTTACGGAGTGTGGACACAAGCTGTAATGTATATATCTACACTGTCTAGGAAGTCTGCCAGCAACTTCTGCAGCTGCATATCACATACATGCCTCTTCATATCACATGCATCCCTCTTTGTATCACATGCACGTATCACATTATACTACAGAGGTACAATTCTCATCAGAGCTGTAAAGATTAAATGCATGTGGCCCTACATGAAAATGATCTGAAAAACAAGACTGTGTCCTACACTAGAGCAGTACTTTGTGGCTGTACAGGGAAGCCTTGTTAGTCTTGAACAGCAATTTTAGAATAGATCCAAGGAGTCGAGTACAAACTTGACATCACTGTTGAGAATCCATGGTTCTTTCAGTGGCTACATGCTATTGTACAGATCACACAGTGATGCCAGGCAGTGCTTGAATAATATCTGCCTATTGCTGGTCATCTGTGTCCATCACCGATCCTCTGGTGTTGAGGGAATGGGACACATCAAGATCACCGGATGTTACTGAGGAATTCTCAGCTGCTGAGAGCGCAGGCTATGGTAACCCCAATTTCAAATGTTTCCTGTAGTCAAGCATCAATACAAGTGCTCTTTGGATCCAACAAAGTGGACTGATATGTAATACAAGTTTCCCTCTTCATGACAGTTTTAGTATAAGTACTATTATCATTTGGGTGTATATCATCTCCATGCCACACAACAGTTCTGTCTTCTCTAAAGACATTTCTCTATCTGGGACTGATATACATCAGAGCAATATGCCTGCATCCCTGAGCAATGCTCATAACCTTCTCAGTCCCCTTTTACAAGACAACCACATCATACAGTATGGGAAATGATACTATGAAAAGGAACACAATTTTAATGTTCCAGTCAACATACTTACAACAGTACAACTTATGAGACAGGCTGACATGTATGTACATTTGCTAATCATAATACCTTCATACATGTGTTTTTAGTGTACTAACTCTTGTATATCAGGGGTGTAGGCAGGATTTTCAGATTTGTACTCACAGCTCCTATACTGCTGCTCCCAACAAGACACACCCACATCTAAACCTTGCTGTCCGCACACTTCCTTAAACTACTGACCAGGCCACAACCCTTTCACCATGCTGCTCACTGAATGGATCATTGTCAACCATATGCCAGGGTGGTAGTTACTTGCATGATGAAGCACCCTAAGCATTTCATATCTTCGTGGGTCAAACAACAAAATACCTTCCCATTTAAATTTTTGCAGACTTCATTCCAGTGAAATTGTACCCAGTGTCTCACACACACACACACACACACACACACACACACACACACACACACACACACACACACACACACACACACACACACACACACACACACACGCACACACACATGTATACCAGTTAAATAGAAATACCAAGACATTATCAAATAGTTCCAAGTGCCAGTAAGCTCCACAGAGCTCCACATGGCAACACTGAACATCCACAAGAACAGATTTTCCTACTTTTCAACATACTCATCTACTAAGACAATTCAATATCACTGCATAGTACTTACCAAATTTGTCATATAAACCTTGTTAACCATAATTATCAATGACAGAAATTCTCGGTGTTGTATGTATTTTAATATAGGAGTAATAGCTGAGCAAAACTAGTTATTTTAGTTCATTACAAATGATAAATACAAATATGCAGCAAATGGCTTTTTTCCAGTCAGTCATCATTGACATTAAATGGATTACTTTAAAATACCCACACAAATATTTGCCACACTTAGAAATACATTCTGTAAATACTTGAACTCCCTGCATTACTTGTAATCATATTTTCAACAGTTCCACAGCAAATACAGGCAGTCAAAATACTATTACTACTAATGGAAAAACTAAACCCAGTGTTGTCAGCAGTAGTAGGACACATCATTGCAGATGAGCTGTTTGTTGCTCTGGTTTTGGTCCACTACCAACTTTAATAATCTAAACCATTCGCACCAAACAGCAAACTACTCTTACGTTCCCCATCAGTTGACAGTAATAAACTGGGCTTTCAGAACAGATTATGTAGATATGTTGTTGTTGTTTGTCTTTCAGCTTTTCCCGGTAAGGGGTTGCCACAGCAGAACTCCGGTCCGCTAATGATTGGCAGTAGATTTTTACGAAACGCCGAAGTGCCAGCTCGACGCTCAACCTTCAACAAAGGTACGCCCATTTACGCACACATGTCTTTAAAACGCTACCCAACCGAGAGGAGGACATGCAGACTCCACACAGAAGGCACTCCCAAGCCCAGCTGAGAATCGTGTAAACACCCAAATTCTAAACTTAAACTTTATTCAGCTATGTCACACATCTAAAGTTATACATACTTCTCTGATAAACATTCTCTGGATGCAATTCACCAAACAGGAGAAGAAAAAATGTTAGCTGCTATGCAAAATGGATTATTAACGACCACAAAATGAAAAATCAGCTGGGCAAATTGAATTGTTAACAGTTGGTGTAGGAATAACAGAAGAAAGTGATATGCTACAGTCAATATTGAATTAGTGGAATAAGCAGCTACTTTCTAGTAAAAAAATTGTCTGTTGAAGGTGAACATGACTGCTGCCATCTGTGACAAACAGTTTTGTAAATTAAGCACTGCACTATGAGTTTTATCTGTCTTATGCACTGCTTTTAGTGCACCAACATGTTTAGCAAATGAAAACATTTGCAATAAAACAGCTACATACCTAATAAGTGGATAAACAGTGGAAAAATGATCCGGTTAGCAATCTCAGAAAAACAGTTTAATAAACAAAAGATACATATCATGTTTAGCAAATGAAAACATTTGCAATAAAACAGCTACATACCTAGTAAGTGGATAAACAGTGGAAAAATGATCCAGTTAGCAATCTCAGAAAAACAGTTTAATAAACAAAGATGCATATCCTACTTTAAGCTATTTGATGCAACACTTTTGGTTTACTCTTGTTGTTATGAAAGAAAAATGTACAGGAAAATATATACTTCCTAATAAATAGAAAGAGAAAAAGAAGTGCCAAATTATCCTAATCTTCCAAAACAGTTTTATAACTAGGAATGCAGATAGTAGTTTAGTCTGTTTGATGCTCTGCTTTTGTTCACTAACACTGTTAAGGACATAAATCATCTGCAAAAAAGAGTTACTTCTCAGTACATACAATAGTCAGGCATGCATCTATATAGCAGAACAGCAGATTGCAAAGCTTTTTAGTAATCTATGGACTGCAGTACTGGTTTAAAAGAAAAAGTAGTTAGAAAATAATTACTGAAGAAAGTAAGTAAATACAGTTGAAAATCAGTCTCAGAAAAAAGTTTCATAAACCTCGGATGTAAGTAAGAAAAAAGTTTCATAAACCTGGGATGCAAGTACTGGTTTAAGCTGCTTGACTGATGCCCTGCTTTTGGTTAATTAACATGGTCAAAAACCTAAAACATTTGCAAACAGCAGCTGCTTTCCAGTTTTTACACCATACAAAGTGATGCAGAAATATAAATCTACCATAGCAGGGGCAATGTTTCTAGATATCTACAATTCAACCAATGTACATCAATCCAAGCAAGGAAGCACAAAGTCCAGAAATAATCTCTCATATAAACACACACATGCAAAAAACACTTTATGTGCATTTCAGTGACATGCACTACTATGCTGGAAATAAGTTTATGTGCTGATCATTGCACGGATTGAAATTGCTCAGGACTTTCTCAGTGTCAATGTTTATATCATCATGTATATCCATGAGTGCCAATCCTGTTAAATTGTGTTCACTCATGCAGTTTCGGAGCCAAATCTTTATCTTCCTCAAGGCACTGAATGTCCTTTCTGCAGATGCAACACTGACTGGAATTGCTGCCAGAATGCTTAATGCAGTGTTCATATCTGGATCGAACTATGGTTTTAAGTACTGTAGTGTATCAATAATTGTGGTAGGGAGTTGGTTCTCTGGTACCATGCTCCACTTTGTTGACCATCTTACCAGTTCCTCTCATAGGTTATGTAGAATAGACAAGTTGGTCTTGTAAGCCTCATACAGTTCAGTAACTTTGGCATCATCCTGATGAATGTGCAATGATCTGGGCTCCCAATATTATGCCAGGAAACGTGGGTGGCATTCAGTAAGCTGTTCATTCAGTTCAGCGATCACTTGGTCCAAGAATGGTATGAATGCGTTTTGTCTGTAGTATTCGTCTGGATTAGAAGCAGTCATGTTGCTCTTTACATATCCTAGCTACACTTTCTTTTGTGAAGACTTGACTTGCACGTTCCCTTACCTCTTCATATTGCACTTTGAATTTGCTGTCAACATCGCCTCTAATATTTTTAAGTGTTTCTGTGATAACTGAACTTTCTTCTGATGCCTGTAGCAAATCAATCTGTTCACAGTGAAGATAAAGATGAAGAGGTTTAATGATGCCCAGTATAGATTCCATTGTTACCAACTCAACAATAAAATCAAATTTGGAAATAGAATATAGGTACCTTTCTGCCTCTTTGTCAAATTCTGCCACATTTTCTAAACAGCTGGCAATAACAACATACTTCATCTTAAAGGCATGCAGGCAATCAGCTTGATTCATCCACCTTGTTTTCACTGGTGCACGTAGAGAAGTACTTCTAATTGCAGACACATCATCATCATTGTACTATGATGGCAAACTTGTAATTCCTTCAGCTGACAGATATACATTATGACATTTTGCAGATGAATTTAAAGTGGCAATTGCACTTCCACATGTCAAGTGTATTTGTAATTTCATGCATTGCACAGGAATGTACAATAGCTATGTTCAGGTTATGTGCTTTGCATGCTGAGTATAGTGCTTCTGGAAAGAACGTCTGAATTCTTGCCTGAACTCCACTGACATGGCCAGTCATGTTACTATCTTGGTCATAGCCCTGTCCACACATACATTCTTTATCCAGACCCCATGCTGTCAGTCGCTGCAAGAAGAGATCTGCCAATACTTTTCCCGTGGTGTCCATAGCCTCTACAAACTGAATAAAGTCTTCTCGACTTTCTACTTTCTTGCGAATATGGTGAACATATTTTAAGAGTCAGCGTAATCTGCTCCTTCTGGGAAATGTCTGCAGTGCCATTTGCAGTTAAACTAAAGTAACACGCATCCTTCACCATGTTAAGAATATTTTGTTGAATCTGCAAAGAAATTAGCTGAATCAATTAATTTTGAATCTGTGCTGAAATATAGACAGCATTTCTAGGTGCCTGTTGCAGATGTTCTGCAAACAAAGGGTCAGGTTCAGCAGTATATTGAAGCAAAGATTTGAAGGTTCCACTGTCTGACAGTCTTCCACACAAGATCATTATCCTCACTATATGTTTTAAGGCATGTAATGTGCATTCTTGCATTCTTTTATCCATCTGTGAAATGGAGTGCAATGCTGTTTTCATCTTGCCACAACACACATCTAAAAATCCAAAACAAAATAATGGAAGGCACCAAACCACACCTGATAAAATCTTACAAATTTATTATAAAACGAACAGGTGAACGCTTTTGCAGCCAAAGCTGCTTCATCAAACAAATGTCTGTTACATCCACTACTATTTAAATTCATTCCATCCAGTCATAGCTCCAGCTTAATTAGCTATACAGCATTCCAATTAATCACTAATAAAAACGTAAAGCAACAATTTAAAACATTCTAAAAACAAATAATACATGAAGAATAAGGTGGAGACAAAAGAATTAGAGTGGATCATTAAAATGAGTGCAACTATGGGTAAAGGACTGAATGATAAAATATCCATTAAACCCATATTAGCTAATAGACCCCATACCAGATGACTATGTATTATTTGTTTTTAGAATGTTTTAAATTGTTGCTTTAAATTTTTATTAGTGATTAATTGGAATGCTGTATGGCTAATTAAGCTGGAGCTATGAATGGATGGAATGAATTTAAATAGTAGTGAATGTAACAGTCATCTGTCTGATGAAACAGCTTTGGCTGCGAAAGCACTCATCTGTTCGTTTTATAATAAACTTGTATGATTTTATCGGCTGTGGTTTGGTGACCTCCATTATTTTGTTTTGGACTGTTTCTATTTTTGGAGGCCCAGTTTACCTGCACCACTATCATATATTTTTTTCTGTTGGTTGACACTTCTAAAAATGCCTCTGACCTTACAACTGCATTGCCATGTTCTTTAGAGTTACTGAGCTGCTCCAAGATCTTTTTTGGATTTGACCAGTCACTCATTGGTGTGCAGACAAACACAGTGTCCCTTGAACTGTTGAAGACAAAGCAGGGGCCACAGAAAACCTGCATCTAATTTCTTTGAGTAAACTGTCTTTCGGCTTTTCCCGGTTAGGGGTCGCCACAGCGGAACTCCGGACCGCTAATGATTGGCAGTAGATTTTTATGTGCTGGCTTGCCGGGCCTAACACACAACCTTCAATGAAGGAACACCCATTCACGCATGTTGACACACAGAAGACGCTCTAACTGAGAATCGAACGTGTAACATCTAACTGTGAGGTGACAACGCTACTGCAGCACCACCACTGCAGTATATAATCTAATTTCTTTGAGTACCTTGTAAATTTAAAGGCATGAAGCAGCTGTAGATTAAACCCATGAAAATGCTTCCTTCCAGCATAATCCATAAATTGTTTAGGGAATGTAAAATCCCTAGGAGGCTGCCACTATACCATTAAGATTGTCTTCTTATCCAATGCCATTGAGGATGGTGTGAGTATATAGCCCTATATCTCCATCATCCTTCTGCAGGGCATCACTCATGCAATGATAAATCCTTTTATCTATATCACGTGACTGCAGATCACTCTCATCATACTTCTCCAAATTCACAGTGTCCAATGGGTGAGCATCCCAACTGCTGGAAGATAAAGGTATTGGACCTCCAATGGTAATTACTTCTTGTATGTCTCTTTCCACAGGAGGGAAGCTTGCTGCAGCTGGTTCAATAGGTGCATCAGTTTGAGGAACTGCAGTGATCTGTTGACCTTTGCTATCAACGTGTCTCCAGCAAAACAAAGAAATATACAAAAGAAGCACAAACATCATATGTGTTCACGCACTACTACTTTGTATTGTGTATCACCAGCAATTGATGATGATAATAATAATAATCATAATATCCTTGTTTTCCCACCTCTCCTCAACTAGTTTAGACCAGTATACAGGCTTTGCTGTATTCTGGGCTGTGGTGTAGTTCCTGTGGTGTCCATTGCCTTACTTGGATAGAAGGAAGTTTCTTTGCTCACCAGTGGGGGTGGGGAGCCTTGAGCAGTCTATCTGTCCCTGAAGGAGTGACCTCAGCACAAGAGCTTGTAGTAATTGGTTGTTTTGGATCATTTCTAGCTCTTTTGAAGTTCCCTGTTTAAAATCCGCCTCTGAGCATTTTTTTCTGGCTATACTACTCAGCAACAGCTCCTCGTGGTCCTGCAGAGTGGTCCTAGCAGCAGAGAACTGAGAAAAACGACTACTTTCCTGATTTAAGTATTTTTGCTGTTTTTTACCTGAAATACCTTCTCTTGCTTACCTTGAACAAGCTTAAACTGTTTTTTTAACTGTTTGTTGCATTATATATTATCTGCACTTAAAGTTTCATTTAGTAGAAAATTGGTCGAAAGTTGTTTGTTTGTTAATTTAACTGTTGAGGCTGCCCACTAAAATGTGCTAGCCTGTGTAACTGATTTATTACTGTTTCCTGCATTTCTGTGTGCTTTCTATCTCAAAAACAAAAAAAAAAATATCCTTGTTTTCCCACCTCTCCTCGACTAGTTTAGACCAGTATACAGGCTTTGCTGTATTCTGGGCTGTGGTGTAGTTCCTGTGGTGTCCATTGCCTTACTTGGATAGAAGGAAGTTTCTTTGCTCACCAGTGGGAGTGGGGAGCCTTGAGCAGCCTATCTGTCCCTGATGGAGTGACCTCAGCACAAGAGCTTGTAGTAATTGGTTGTTTTGGACCATTTCTAGCTCTTTTGAAGTTCCCTGTTTAAATTCCGTGTTTGCACGGCTTTGCACAGTTGTGCGCAAAGCACAGCGCCGGTTAAACAAGGTTAAACTTTTTCTGGATCCGCCAAGTCTGCTCTTCAAATTTTCCCTTAAGAAAGCTCTACTCTTATAATAATCTAATCTAATCGCTTTATTATAAGCCTAGCACTTGTTCTCAAATCCTCTCTTCTAAGTAAGCACTCACTAACTAAAGTAAGCACTACATCCACCTACCTTCCTCGTGAGTACCCACTTCCCTTAAATGCACAGCACTCCCTTATAATATTCTAGCATGTTGAGTGGTAGATTGCTGGCATCCTTTCCGGTTCAGCTGGTTAATCTGGGAATCTTGAGACAATGCTACAATTGTCTCATGTACACAGACAACCCTCTCCTCCTCCCAACAAACACAAATACATGTGAGAGATGCAACTATATAGCCAAACTGGAGGCTGAACTCTCTCAACTCAGGACTGGCAAGACCAGACAGGAGGAGAAGGTAACCACACGCACACCAAACCCAGTCCAAAATAGACCTACCACAACTGCAAACCAAACACATAAAAACACAAAGACATACTTGGAGGCACTAACAAAAAACTTACCAAAACAACACAGGCTCCCAAAGCAGACACCCAAAAATCCACCACCTCAAAACATAACACATGCATCACATACTTCAATAAATCAGTGTGTCAAATAATCACAGCCCTTAAGGCCAAACACCATGCCTGATACACTAGTAATAGGTGACTCTATAGTCAGACACACGCTTACCAGACTGAACAAGGATTGGGTAACGGTGAACTGCTTATCGGGAGCTAGGATCCGCCACATAACACACGCATTCAGGTCACTCCAAAGCAAGTACAAATATGACTCCGTCATTGTCCATGCCGGCGTGAATGACATGAGATGTACCTCCCTGGACTACACGAAAAAGAGGCATAGAGGAGCTCTCTGATTATGTAGCCCAGGCTGGTATGACCCTGACCCTGAGCAGCATCTTGCCCTCACCAAGAATGATGCCACAATACAAAGACAAGATGACCAGCTTTAATAATTGGCTCAAATACTGGTGTCATTCTAGGGGGATCCAATGTCTGTCTGCTTGGGATGACATGCTGGACAAGCCACGCTGCTTCGCAAGGGACGGCTTGCATCTGTCACCACTGGGCTTCTGGATATTGGCTAAGGCTCTTGCCTCCCCCATAGTGCCTTTTTTAGGCAAGGATCAAAAGACAAACCCACCTCCTTAGAAAACAAAAATGGAAAAAATTAAGGGTAATGCTGCTCAACGCCAGAAGTCTAAATCTCAAGATGCAGGCTCTCGAAGCACTCCTCAGTATGGAGGACATCGATGTCTGTGCAGTAACTGAAACCTGGTTCAAGGCTCCTGAGAGCACCCCAGCGCTACCAGGCTATACCTCGTATCATGCTTTTCAGCCCCAAAACTCGGGCCAAACCAAAAAGGGAGGGGGAGTGTCCATATTCATCAAGGACACCCACACCTCCAGGTTAGTGGCAACACATGAAGCATCAGAGACCATCCAGGTGCAACTAACCGTAGGCAAAACTGCTATACAACTGGTAGCATGTTACAGACCACACTCCCAATCTCAGGAACCCCACTCAGCCTTCCTGAAGACATTGGAGGACATGAATGTCAAACCAAACACCATCATATTGGGAGACTTCAACTACCCTAATATAGACTGGGCGCATTATTCTAGCCCAAACACCCTAGCCCAAAGGTTCCTGGAATTCATAAATTCAAACGCAATGGAACAGCTAGTCACCTCTCCCACAAGGGGAGATAATATACTAGACCTGATCATCACAAACATGGGGACAAAGTGCTCCACACCGGAAGTATACCCTTCACTAGTGAGATCTGACCACAAACTAATCACCCTGGATATACATATCCCACCTCCACCCCAACACAAAAGACTACAGTGAAAAACTTCTCAAAAGCCAACTTTACACTTCTTAAAACTGAGATGGTATCCTTTAAGCCCACTGGGACAGTGGAAACCACATCCCACAATGCAGAATCCTTCACAAATGCTTTCTATGGACATCTCCAAGAATGCATGGATCATGCAATCCCAAATAAAACCAAGACACTCTCCACCAAGGGCAGGCGTCCTGTCTGGTGGACCCCAGCCATAAACAAATTGTATAACAAAAGAAGGAAGCTACTGCACGTCAGAGCAAAATCCCATAAAGAGAAGGCATCTCTGATCAGCACTAGTAGAAAGCTACGTTCTCTCATAAAAACATCCAAGGTCAACTTTGAGAGAAAAATCGTTATGGACACTAAAGATAACCACAAGGCCTTCTTCAGCTATGTTAGAAACCTGGGCAGAAACCCTCAGATATGTTCAGAGTTAGTTCACAGTGACAAAAAATACACTGAACCCACGGATATTGCCAACATTCTGGCAGACAGGTTCAGTGCAAATTTCTCCCCTCCCTCACCCCCAAAAGAAGAAATACTTATCCCAGCTGAATGTAACCTCCCTGTCATCTCAGATGTCCAGGTGAGAACCGCCCTCAGCAAAGCTAAAAACACAGCATCAATGGGACCTGACGGTATCCCGGGTTGCGTGCTACGTGAACTCCAAGAGGAGCTAAACCCGCACATAAAAATGCTATTTAACCTTAGCCTTACTACAGGATATGTACCTGAAAACTGGCGTACAGCAACAGTAGTCCCACTCCACAAAGGAGGCATCTCTACTCACCCTGGTAATTACCGCCCCATAAGCTTAACCAGCCTGGTCTGCAAAGCTATGAAAAGAATCATTATGGAACTAATAAACAGAGACATTGGGGACTTTCAGACACTTGATCCCACCCAGTTCGGCTTTGTAAAAGGCAGATCCTGCCTTTTAAACCTGGTTGACTTTTTCAAAACAGTCACTAGAGCCATTGACGAGGGCAAAGCAGTCCATACAGCCTACCTGGACTTGGCTAAAGCTTTCGACACAATACCCCACTCTGGCATCATAGACAAGCTCAATAGCTTAAATGTAAATCCATATGTCACAAGATGGGTGGCAAACTGACTAAAGGATAGAACCCATAAAGTCAAAATCGCTGGAGCCATATCAGACTCAAAGCCAGTGACAAGTGGTGTCCCACAGGGCTCTGTCCTGGGATCCCTTTTGTTCGGCATTTATTTCTCAGATGTGGAAGCAAACATGGGAGGGTTGTGGCTGACAAAGTTCACAGATGACTGCAAACTACGCGCCATAGTCGATACACCAGCTGACACATACATCCTATAGAAAGGCCTCACTGAAACGGACAACTGGTGCCGGAGTCATGGCCTTAATGCCGAAAAATGTATAGTCATCCCCTTTGGGAAAAACAAAGTGCCCACAAATTATCACATAGGCGGTAACCCACTGAGTACGGAAAAAGTAATCAGAGACCTAGGGACCCAATTCGATAGTGACCTCTCATTTGACACCCACATTGCCAAAGTGGTTAGAAAGGCTTTCTACCTTGCCAACCTTATCATGAAGGGATTCACATCCAGATCAAAGGAGGTCATTGTGCCCCTGTACTCCTCCCTTATCAGGCCCATGATTGAGTACAATGCCCCATTTGGTATGTACCTCACCCGGCACTTGCAACAGCTAGAGAGACCCCAAAAGTACCTCACCAAGAGGATCAAGGGTCTCCAACATATGTCATATGCTGCCAGACTAAAGAAACTCCAACTCTATTCAGTAGCATACCGCCTACTCAGAGGTGATCTGTGCCTGACGTACAAGGCCATGTCCAATCAGGAATTGATGGACATGCTCCACCTCAAAAAATCCAAATCCATCAGAACCACGAGAGCTAAAGATTTGAACCTCAGCACAAATATGAATAGGACATGCTGGAGGGACAGATTCATAACTCAGAGGCTCCCCATACTCTGGAACAGAATCCCAGTTCATGTTAGGCAGAGCCCTCACTGACTCTTTTCAAGAGAAATCTTGACGAGTGGATGGGAGATCGTAGGTTTACCCCAGGGGTCATCTCTGTGTCACTACTAGACAGAGGCACAGTAAACTAATTCTATTATGTAAGAGGGTCTTCACTGTGTCACTACTAGACAGAGGCACAGTATTCTAGATCTATTTTCTACACTTTTGTATCATTACATGGGGTGGCGAAAGCCACATCACTATGGCTAGGCTTATAATTGCCCCAGGGCAGATAGCCTAGTACCAAACTATGAAACTATGAAATAAAACAAATTGGGAGTGTAAAAAACTTATCAAGCTGTCATTGTTTATTCTGAATAACTTTCTAGTGCAACAGAAGTAGATCCAGTGTTGGAACTGCAAAAATAAATCATGTTAGTTTGCAATTAAACATGTTTATCAAGTTATAATGTAGTCTGATACATTGTATCACAATCAGTACGCAGAAAAAGTACCTGTTTATGGATGGCTGCTTTTGTAGATCAAATGGTACAGCAGAAGTAGGCACCGTAAGTAAGTCTGTCACCATTGCGCAACTTGAAGATGTGCTTTTTCTAAAAAGGAATAGAAAACCAAATTATGTAAGAAGAAATGCAAAAGAATACATGTTGCACATGCTCACAGATATATATTCTTAATCTCCTACAATGCAAAAAAAAAGTCTCATTCTGAAAAGTACTCTTTGCTCAACACCATTTCCAAGACAAGGATAATGTATACAATTACATTCTAAAGCAAGTTTTGGGCAGAAAAGAGACACAGCCTGTATACCAGCAGTTAGTGACTGCAAGGTAGATAAAGTGAGCCTAGATTAGGCTATTAATACATCTTAGGGTGCACAGGCATACAGACCCTCAAAAGATGTGCACACCTAAAGTCCATCACACATGTTATAAATGCCACCTGGCAATAGTGAAGACAATGAATACACCATCAACATGTGTTAATTCTTCATTGGTCAGAGCTTTCTGTCCTCTACAATACCAGAAATCAACAGTTATTGCTGAGTAAATACAAATAGGTACCCCAGAGCAGAACACTGTACATTTTTTATATTTGGAAGCTTTTCTGTAATAAAGCCCTAGTATATGTAAACACCATATGCTTACTAAGTCAGGAAGGAGGCCGAACTTGCTGAAAGCTGAGAAATCTCCTCTTTTCTTGTACGTTTCACTTTCGTCTGTTGGGTGCCAGATGGTTTCTTTCTTTTCTTTGCAGCTTTCATCCTTTAAAGTAATACAAGCTATATGAAGAATGCAGCACAGCAGCTGTGTGTGATGTACATGTAATAAATGTTAACTTACAGGCACAGAAATATAGCTGAAGTATTGCCATGATGTTTCTGAGGTAACCTGCAAAGTCAGATGATTGTTGTATTAAAAGCATTTTCAGGTGAAAACAAATTCAACAAAAACAGCATATTCATTGCTTATTTCTATACAGGTCCCTTCTGCTGAGGAGTCAGATGTGAACTCTGCCCTCCAGATTAACCTTTCTCCTCCTGTCCACTGGCTGTTGTCCAATGTCACATCCTTTTTTGCTTGATTCTGTTTTGGGGCTGAGAACCAGAAAATCTGTATCTAAGCCAAGAGTTCTGCAGCTCATTCTTTCCCTAGATGGAGGGCATAGTGAACCAAGGCGAAGAGTGCTTCCAAGGAGTGCAGTTTCCTTTTTAGGATCCTAGCATTACGCAGCACAACCTTGAGTTTGTCTCGAGTAGATTTTTGTTGTTTTCATATTGCCTAAAAAAGGTGCTATTTGGGGAGGCAAGTGCCTTTGCTAGTAAATTATAGCCTATTGAAGACAAGTGAAGACTATCTCTGGCAAAGCAGTGTGACCTGTCAACCATGTCTTCCCAGTCTGATAAATATTGGATCCCCTTAGACTAACATCAATCATTTTTTTGTTTGTATTGTGGCATCTTCCTTGGAAAAGGTAGAATGTTGTTTAAGGCTAGGCTTATGCCTGCTTATGACACATGATATGAGAGCTCAATCATGTCTCTGTTCATATAGTCCAGTGAGATACGTCTCAATACATACAGCCCCCCCCCCCACATTGACTATTATGGAGTCATACTGGTACTCATGGTTGAGTGACTTGAGTGCTTGAGTGACTTGATGGATCTGGCATCTGACAGGCAGCTAACCATAATCAGCTCCTTTTCAAGCCTGGAGAGGGGAACATCTGTGTGTCTCACAATGGAACCACCTATGACTTTAGGTTTCGTGGTGTGACACCTTATGGGCTTATTTGTTGAGACATTGCTGTGTGCGCTATAATGTGTTGTGGTTGTTTGTTTGCACTACGTGTGTAAGTAGTTTCCATTTGAAAGGCCTCTGATCTTTTGGAAAGTTACTAGTGAGTACCTCTGCATATATGGGTTTATGTGTCATGTCCCTAGTTAGAGTAGGAAGTGTGTGTGTGTGTGTGTGTGTGTGTGTGTGTGTGTGTGTGTGTGTGTGTGTGTGTGTGTGTGTGTGTGTGTGAGTGTGTGTGTGTTTGTGTGTGTATACGCATGTGTTGTGTCCCTAGTTAGAGTGGGAAGTGTGTGTGTGTGTGTGTGTGTGTGTTTGTGAGTTTGTGTGTGTGTGTGCGTGTGTGTGTGTGTGTGTGTGTGTGTGTGTGTGTGTGTGTGTGTGTGTGTGTGTGTGTGTGTGTGTGTGTGTGCTGACTCTCCTTTCCTTAACATCAATACTGGAGTCCCATAAGGGTCTATACTAGGTCCACTGCTTTTTAGCATTTTCATCAATGATTTCCATACCGGTATGGGTCAAGCTACTGCCATCCAATACCTCAGATGATTCTACCATCATCTGCATGGCCAAGTCCACTTCAGAACTACTTACACTCACCCAAAATGCCTTCACCTCCACCGAAACCTGGATGTATAATAACCATTTAGCCCTAAATGCTAATAAAACCAAACTCATGTTATTCACTCCCAAAAAAAGCACACCCCTAACCAAAAATTATTTTGTCATTAACTCACTAAACAACATTTGGATCAAAGTAGTCCCTTATACCAAACTTCTAGGCATCATTATAGATAAAAACCTAACTTTTGACCAGCATGTAAACACAAATATCAAAAAAGTCCATCAAAAATTAGACCTCCTTTACAGGCATAAACACTTCCTCACCTATGCAGCAAGACTATCCCTTCCCTCTTCCTTTACACTTCCATCCTTGCTCTATGATGCACCTCTCCTTACTAACTTACTACCCTCTCTTAAATCCGAACTGGACTCCTGCTACAACAAAATCGCAACATTTGTAACCAGTGCCAAATACTCTTCCCACCACTGCCTATCACTCCAACCTCTAGACTGGCTAGAACTTCCCCAACATCTAACATACCTGCAACTAACTACAGCTCATAAGCTAATCTACAAGCCTTCTAGCTGTCCTGCCCTCTCATCTCTGTTTACCATGTATCACCTAAATAGACCTCTGCAACTGGTCAGCCAGATGCTCCTAAATGTAGCAAAATCTAACCTTTCTGCTGGTCAAATGCACTACCCATACACCATCATAAAACTATGGAATGCTCTCTCTCCCTCCCTCCATCAATTAGGACTACCAGCAACCTCGAACACTTTAAGACATCATTGAAACAACAGCTAATCTCCCATTGGCTAGGTACATGTACCAGCACAGACTATAATAAAACCCAACATTCTTAGCCTTACTACTTCTCCAGCTCATCCTCTCCTTCCTCCCTATCTCACTTGTTGCTCTGACTCCTCGTATATATATTCAGTGCTTCCAACATACTAAGTCCTAATACGTGCCACCCAGCCACACCAAATCTATCTATATCAGCATTTAGCTACTATATCTTCTATTTAATCTTGCTGCCATATAGCTGATTCTCTAAGTCTATACCTTATTCTCAGCCTAATTAGCTGTTACCGTCCATCGATTCCTCTCTGCTGCAATACTGCAAGTTCACACACATGCTAATTTTCTATGTCATCAATTACACTCACATTTCTCTTATATATTTAAAATCATTTTATTACTCACTATAACCTAGTATTTGTATGACTTGTATACTATCCATTTTATTGTATCACCTATCTGTAATCTAATATTCTGTATAATGTCTGTTTGATTTTGTTTTGATTCTGTAGCTGCATCATGTTTGCTTGTTTGTTTTTGGAGCTTTCTTCCCTGGGCCTCTACTAAAATGGGCTCACGCTGGCCCAGTAGACCTCCCAGTAAACAAATGTAAATAAATAAATATTGTAACTACATGTCTCATATAAAGTATTTGTTTCAGGACTGGTTGCCAGTGTACATGAGACAATTGTTACTTTGCTTCAGTATAACCATATCTATCAGGCTTGCCAGCGTGTTGATGGGAAACTGCCTGTCCATAACAGCAGGTTCTTACTGTATGTTTTATTAGGGAAGGGAATGGATTAATTTGACAGGACTGTGCTGGCAGTGCTGAGACTACAAGATGGACCTATACTTTGTGTAGGCTAAGATTAAACAAAAAGACAATGATGCTCAGTGGGCAACTGAGTTGTTCCTAGAGTAGCACAAAAGCTTGGAAGGCTTTTGCTGGCAACTGTTTAAGGAAAAACTGAGCTTCTAGGCTTTTACAACTGAGCTTCTAGGCTTTTACAACTATACAGGACATTGTTACCTATTGCTGAGCAAATAGCAGCACCAAACAAGCAAAGAGAAACAGGTTTTAAGCTAACTACCAATTTGGAAAGTACACAAAAAGCCTTTCATCAGCAATCCTCGACAGGTTAGATCAGCACATGTCTGCCACAAGAGTGCAGAAAAACACCTACTTAAAGCAAAATAGCTGGTTTGGAGCCCAGGAGTAACAAGAACCACACAAACTACAACACGCCTACAACTAACAGATACAATGTAATACAGTGCAAAACAGCAGCAGACAGACAGTACAGTTTTTTTGAAACTGCTGAAGTACAGTCACACTATAGAAGAGAAGTGCAAAAAATACTTAGAGCCTTTTTGTGTGTTTCTCAGCTCAGATAGACCAGGTAAACACCTACTGCCACTAGATGAATACTCCCAGCCCTCCTAATGTAAAAACATAGTGAAGGATTGTCTAGAGTAAAATGGTGCCACAAATAAACGTAAAGATATGGATATAGCAGTGTACTTTGTACCACTCATAAAGATGTGATTACTTCACTTTGTATAAATGAGCCAAGAGTCACTCAATTGTACAGAATTTATAAAGGCACAAAAACAAGGTAAGCTGATTAATATGCCCTCCAGCCAATAAAACTACATGCAGAAATGTCAAGTGTTTACCCATGCTAAACAGACCAGAGGCTACCTCCCAGTGTACTAGATGGAAAATCCATAGACCTCGATGTAAAAACAAATGCTTGCTAGAGTGTAAAAATACACTACTATATCCAACAGCTAGATAGATAATATCTTCAGATTATGTAAATCAGTACAAGAGTAAGAAGAGGCAAATGCACTTTTTAATAGAAACACAAGGAAAGGCAAATAAATAATTCAAGATATCAGCAGCAGTGTAGAAAGGACGGAGCTTATTAAGCTCAATTTACAGTAGGGGTGGGAAGCTTAAAATCACCAGATTTAAAAAGCAGATCAACAAATGGGAGGGTGGGAGAAAACCTATCAAGGAATCACCAGCACTGTTTTATTTTATGCAGGCTTGAAGTCATTCAAAGACAAAGGCTTAGAATTTCACTGTGTATTTAAGTATTGCTTAAAAGACAATTTAACTAATGGGAAAAAAACATGTGAAATGTACAGCCTACATAATTTAAGTGTCTATCTCTCATATAGAAAAAAAAACACCAGGCCAAGCAGATTTCTTGAAAAAGAAAACAATTAAGTTGAGACATTTGGCGCCAAAAAAGGTTTATATGCCTGAAGTTTTGAATTATAAGCTGTTCTGATGAAGCCCAAGTGTTTTGGGTGAAAGCGCTTAACCTGATTTTAACAAATTCAACGTTATATTTTTAATTTTGCCAAATGTTCTCAGCTTTGTTACAATAAATCTGTTTTTGCTGGCAAGTGGTGAAGCACTTATTGATGGTTCCGGGGCTGTTTGCTGTTCCTGTTTGTATCCGAATTGGATTTTATTCTAAGTTGAGACATTGGCAGAATAAGAGAATGTGAATTAATATACATCTTTTGAACTAAAAGAAGTGTATTACTCTAATTGCTATGATTATTTATTAAGTACAAGTCATATAAAGGGCAGACAGACCTAGAAAATGAGTTAAGTAATGGACAGCGGAGAAGTATGCTGTATGTTTTTTTATTGCACAAACACTGATAAATGCAATACATTGTTGTGTCATTCGGCTTTTCCCGGTTAGGGGTCGCCGGTCTGCTAATGATTGGTAGTTGATTTTTATGTGCCAAGTTACCAGCCCTGATGCACAACCTTCAATGAAGGTACGCCCATTCATCCATGTCTCCACACAGAAGACGCTCCAGCTGAGAATCGAACCGGACAGCGTCTTACTGTGAGGCGACAACGCTACCATAGCACCACAACTGCGGGTCGATAAATGCAATACGTATGAAGGCTTTTTATTTCATCCAGTCCTCCAATATCCATGCCTTTGCTCATTACTTACTTTCCCAATATTTCATGCTATCACTTTATACAAATGTGTATTAACTCTATTCACAAACTCTTAGAAAAGTTGCAAACATTTTCTGCAGTCTTTATCCAGCATTTCTAAAAATGGTTGCTCACCAAAAGTGTTTCATCTTTAACTTCTCATTTTTTACAACTATAGTTGATCTACAAGCTAAGCATGGTATTATATTTCACCTTCCTAAAAGCACCATACCTTTTGTACCAGTACTTTTCCCCCATTCTGACCTTTTGTCCATTCACTAAAATATTCAAGACGTTTGTATGCCATGTCCTACATAATGTTGGTAAATAAAACATGCTTAACCAATGCATAGCATATATTTTCAGGGATTCAGCATGCGTTCTGCAATCTTTCATTACCTATCAAATTTATATTATACAATGACTGGTCAGTAATATTCAAAAAGAAGCATGCTGATTGGTCAGCCCAACCAGCGTGCACATTGTAAATCCATGAATATACCAGTGGAAAAAAGTCTGGTCTCCCAGACTTTTTTCCTTAAGTGTATCCCATAAAAATTGTTCTTTTCCTTCTTTTTTTTTTTTAAATAAATTTACTAAACCAAAGACCTCAAATGAACAAGGGAGACAGCACAGAGAAAAATAAAGGGATACTCTGGTACATTTTGCAAAAGTAAAGAAATGTACATCATTATCATTTTATTTTCTCTGTCCCATCTTTCCTGAATGTTAAAAGTCTCCCAGTTTCTTTTTTCTTAATAAATTGAAAAAAAAAAAACAATGGACATCTTCCTTTTCTACGTTGCTTCCTTTATACAGCACTAATGCACTGCATAAGTGTAGGAATGCAAGTCCCATATGCATGCGCAGTACATCAGAAAAGCCCCATGATACCACAGAAAATGCAGAAGAGCACCACAGAGCCATTGTACAAAGACATTATTTAAAAAAAGTAAGTATTTTTTTCTTAAATAATGTTACTGTATAATAGCAATAACCAAATCCGTGGTGTGGTATACTGAAGATTTACCCATGTTTGGCTTTATTTAATCACTCAGGGTTCACCCTCATGATTAAACCACACCAACAATGGATAAATCTTCAATATACCACATTGACGTCATTTGTTATTGCTATTATAACATGAATAAGGACTGTCAAACAAAGGCCATCTTTTTTGATATGATATGTGATTTTGACTTTCTTGATCACTCTGGTCTGCTGGACAGGCTGTTGAATTTGAAATTTGGAGAAAGTGTTTATAGTTGGTTTGGGAACTGCTTATGTGATTACACATTTCAGGGAAAGATATAGCTAGAAATATGCCATGCACCCCACAGCATACAAATTGTGTATTTTCTACAATCAAGTATATGGCAAACAAGACAGGCCGAGGGATGTGTAGACAGATAGCTAACGTGGTAGCAAGCTCAATGGACAGAAAGACAGATAAAAAAAATTACATCTGCAAATAGGGTCATGTTTCTGATAAGCATTCAGTGTTTTAGAAAATAAATAAATAAATAAATAAATAAATAAATAAATAAATAAATAAGTAAATAAATAAATGGATATATAGATAAATAAATAAACCAACCAAACAAATAATAGATCAAACTTATATTAGCATTTTTTGTCTGTGATATGCTTAGTTTCATTGCTTGTCTCCAGAGGCTTTGTTACAAAACAAAAACAGAAAAAAGAAGAGGGCACAGAGACAACAAGAAATATGATAAAGTGGTGCCAGTGGATAGAGCAATGATCTTGTTGCTGACACAATTAAAAGATGAGCAAGCAGAAATGTTAAAGTTGGGGTGTATTCTTTTCATACACAACACACGCACTAAGAGTCATGCCTCTTAACTGTACAGACTTTTGCCTCATATTTTTGGTGTTTTCCTCCAACAATTTGTGATTTTCTGGCAAATTACAGAGGATTGAAGTCACAAAATAATGGCATACATTTGACTTCATATACTTCAGAATCAGAAAATGCATGCCAACACAACATCCTGATATTCTAGCAACTTTCTAAATTTATAAGATAAATATTTAAAATATGTCCCCATTTTTGGGCCTTTATCCACACATTATTGCTGGCTTTGTCCAGATTTCTTGTGCGAAGAGATTGAGAGTTATGCTAAGAGTACTTAAGAATTTATTAGCTACTTATTACTTAAGTGGAACAATAGCTTGTTTAAATTTACTGGTCTCCACCAACAAGATCCAACTGGTAGAGCCAGCCAACCATGAATGGAAAGTCAGCAACACAGGAAAGGGTAAGCAAGCACCTGCACAGCTGCAAACATGGAAATGCTCAGCTGCAAACATGGACGCCTCATTCTTTTCTTTTCAAATGGAGAATAAACTGCTTAGCCATGAAAAGCAGAAATTAATTTATTTTTTGCAATACAACAAGGCAGAGGCAGACAGTCGTCATGATTCAAAAATGGGGGGGGGGGCGCTTGCCTACAGTTCCAACACCTAGTTGCAAACCCACCAGTCAATCTGCAGACTGAGTGCACACAGCACATTCACATGTGATAGCTGGTAATGGGTCAAGCAGCGGTAATTCAATTAGTCCAAAAAAAAACAAAAAACAAAATAAAAAAACCCTCTATGGCAAGGGCGGTGTACATATAACCACAAAACCAGCCACTGAGAAAAGAACACACAAAATGTGGTAAGTGCTTCATTCTTTAATAAAGAACTTCATCAATCTGAGTCAAACTAACTTATACACACAGTTGCCAAATATTTAAAATCTGTTACCATATTTTTTTGTGTTCTCATCAGTGGTGGCTGGTTTTGTGGTTAAACACATACTGCTGTAGTGTTTTTTTATGTGTGTGTGTAGTATGTGTGTGTGTTTCGTTGGTGGTTTGATTACTGTCGTGGCTGTTTGAGTAAACAAATGATCAGATTTTAAACATGCCACTGACACTTCCAATTTTGTGGAAACCTGTTTTCATTTGGTTAAATTCTTTAACGGATAGGATTCAGTGCTTACTACAGGGCAGCTGAGAGGTGTGTGTTACTCTAAACCACCAGTCACTCTGCAGATTACGTCCACAGTGCAATCCTAATCCGAACAAATCCTCTGGAAGCATGCTTTCTGAAATGTGATTTAGTGGGATAATGGGGGGGGGGCAGGTTGAATGTTTATATTCATTATAACGAGGTCAGAAAGGTAGGGGTTGTGGCCTTGCTTGGAACTCTACCATAAGTTCAGTTGTACCTTTAGTCACTTGCGCAAGAAAATGTAAGTAACAAATAATTTAATTTAGATATCTCTTTACCATATGCAATACCATATTTATTGGTTTGATATTAAAAGTGCATTGAATTTGCATTTTATATTGTAAATAAGGATGCCCCCTCCCCTCTATTTTTTTTCTTGGAGCTGAAAAGTCCTGTCATGCTATTATGAATGACTAAACCCACAATGCCTCAGTACCAACATTATGTATAGTATACTGTCGTTGCATGTTCATAGGTTCATAGGTTCATAGGTTCATACTAGGCTATCTGCCCAAGGGCATTTATAAGCCTAGCCCATAGTTATGTGGCTTTCGCCACCCCTTTAGTTTGAATAAAAACTATGCCTATCATTTTTCTGTGCCTCTGTCAAGCAGTGACACTGAAGTAATCCCTGGGGTATATCTGCGATCTCCCATCCATTGGTCAAGATTCCTCTTGAACAAGGCCAGCGAGGTGCTCTGCCTCACATGTACCGGGATTTTGTTCCACAGCATAGGGAGTCTCTGGGTGATGAATCTGTCCCTCCAGCACGTTCTATTTATAACCGTGTCAAGGTTTAAGTTAAACACAGCTCTGGAAGTTTCTTCCTTCCTAGAAAGACAAGCTGTCAGGCTAATTAGGTAGAACACATAACATTCAAAAGTGACACTGGATGGGGATGATGCAATGGTGAAACCACAATATTGGTAGAAAGCTAAGCACGTGACACTGACAATGTAAACATTGAGAGAGACTGATATGATATTTCAGAGAGTTTTTTTATGGGGAGGTAAAACCCTGTTTTTCTATGAATGTTTTGTTTTAATATATAAGCCGTAAGTAGGTTTGCAGCAAACATGACAGAAAGGTAAGTAATGCATTCCACGTATGTGTTTATGTGTTTAATTTGTTTGTAAATGCCCTTGTTTTAAGGGGATTTACAGCTCTAGGAAGTAAAACTTATTTTCCTGTTTTTATGCTGTAATGGGCTGTACTTAAATGAATACGAGAATTAAAGCTGGTAGTATGTAGGGTATGCGGAGTGCTTATCCCAGAATTCCAAAAGAAATGGAGCTAGATTGCAGACAGCCTCTGCAGTCCTGCAGAAATACATCAAACATTGAATTCTAGCCCCACCCACAATATGACATCATGGCATGGGAGGAGTACTCCCTGCACTACCCAGTATTCCACCAGAGCTACAGCTGTGCAGCATCACATTACAGCAAGAACAGATAATAAGATTCTCCATGAGCACCATTACCTATTCCTGACATATTGCAACAATTGTGGTACCTGCTTCTATAACTGCCGAGTATAACCAAAGACAGAAATCCTCACTCCTCCACCACTATGTAGAAATGGTAATTTGGCATACCTGCTATTTCAGACATACAAATGTTGTCAGCCAGCTTTGGGACATACCTCTCAACTGTCCAGATTTTTGCCACATATGTTTGATGTATTCCTCATAAGATTTGTGGTTTTCTGACAAATTGCTAAGAAATGAAGTCATTACATAAAGACAGACATTTGAGTTTCAGTCATCCTATCCATCAAAAAATGCATGCCAACATGAAACCTGTTATTCTAACAACTTTTTAAATTTATAAGAGCATTTAACATTTGTCCCTATTTTAGGGCCTTTGTCCCCTCATTATTTTTGAATTTGTCCAGTCTTCCTGTGCTAATAGGTTGAGAGGTATGCTTTGGGACTTTCAGACAAGGAATTCTGTTCTATCTGGAAAGACTTAACACCAATATCAAAAAGATTATTTTCATATTAGAGTAGCCAGGCATGGGATAAAATCATAGCCAAAAATCTAGAGATATTTATAACTTCCCTAGATATTTTGTTTTCCATTGCTGAAAAAGATATATGATACTAGACCACCTAAAATATGGCTCGTTATGACCATTTAATTTTGTGAGCCCAAAAAAATGAAACATTTGAAATGTTATGAGCGTATATTGGATGTAAAACGGAATGCAAGACAACTGCAAAACTCTGTCCTGCATGCATTGTAAAGCATGACACTAAAGGAGGGCATGCTGAGGATACTGAGTTGCTGCCAAACAAGATCCAAAAAAAACAAAACAAAAAGAAAAAAACAAAACAAAAGAAAACCAAAGAAAAGTTGTTTGCTGATGAAATAGATGTATACAACTGACAGCAGCAATACTTCTTAGAGTTAGATGTGAATGGTAGGCTAGAACCCCTGTTAAATCCACAAAAAAAGGACAACAATCCTCTCTTGATGTTGAACATTATCTAAATAATACTGCAGAGAGATAAATAATATAACAGATAAGCAGCAAGCACAGCAAATATATTATTTCAGAATAGTTGTGTTGATCATTGACTGCTAGTAATCTTGTATACTGTTTTCAGACTTATACCACCAGTAGCATTTTCATTTGTGAAAAGTTAAAATGGCTTATATTCCTTTTGGGGCATCTAAACACTTATAATGATGCCAATGAGCCACATCAGTGGAAGATTAGAAGATTAAGTAACGTGTAGTCATTAAACTGATGGCTGTCTCGCCACATTCTCAGTCTCACTCTCTCCCTCGCAACTAAAGTTCAGGAAGAGAATACGAGAGAAACAAAACTAATCAGCAGCCATGTCACGTACATAACAGGCTGCTGACTTCACAGTCCTGGGTCCTAACGCCTGCCGTATTCTGCCCTCAACTCCAGATAAACTGCACTGAAATGCATACAGTGAGTATGCCTCCCAATGTCACTGTCATATATCTACAAATGACAAGGAATAGTTTGTGAGAAACAGGTATTACTTAACATATGGCTCATCTCTACTATGGTATATCATGTGAGAAACATACCTTACCTGGTGTCCATGAACATGTCCGTACTATGTTGCACTGTTGCCAGTATATCAGATTGGAAGGAAGCTGCATATAATGCAAAAATATGTGTAAAATGCATTATGTGTTGTATTAAGGTATATGCATCATGGCATATTTGTGTACTTACTAATGACAAGCATACATGTGGAGAGGACAAGGTAGTCCAACATCTTAGTTTCTGCCTCCAACCACAAAAACAGAGAAGCAAACATCTAGTACTGTTTGTAATTTTTCATCCTCAGTATGTTATTCATCAGTTTGAAGCTCAACACAGGTAGACTGCTAAGTCACCATATTTGACAGAACCTTCTATTCTGCTTTGGCCCATAAGTCCACCATGCAGCTGTGGAATGAAATGAAAAAGGATGTATATCCTGTGTGGCAATGTGAGGTATTGCCAGCTATGCCAGAAGAAGTAGGGCAGTGGATGTGTAATATATGCCAGCACAGCTAGCTGGACTTTTGTAAAGAATTATATGTCATTTGTATAGCAAACTGATTTGTACAGATGTTTGTGTTGAAAAATGTATTTGTAAAGTTGCTTCTTTTAAAAATGTACCAACACTGTGCCCTGTAGGACAGAAAAAGAAATATACATGCATTGTTGTAACTGTCAAATGTATATATTTTAACAGGGGATACTGGAAGAGAAGAGATTAATCTCAATCCCATCTAACTTTGAAAATGTTTAAATTAAATTACCTGGCATTGGCCAAACATATTGTATCTTACAGTTCTCAATGCAGCCAGAGACAAATAATCTGTACTAGGAATCTCTCTGTATTGTCTTTGGGGTGAACTAATTGCTACTGTGGAAGGCCAAAGGTCTGAAATTATTTTATGACTTCCAGGAGTTGTAGCTAATCTTAGCAAGGTTCTGTATGTGCATTATTGACACATATGTGCTAAATCCTGGCAGCTTCTAGCCAAAGGAGTAGTATGGGAACCAGAAGTCATATGACCAGATGTATGTGATGTCATTCTGTAATCCATCACTAAAAATTATATTTTAATACTAGGTGAGACTGAAGTCTCATGGAAGTCTGTTTTTGGAACCTGGCAGAGAAGAACCCCCTCACCTATTTCAGCTTGCTTTGCTCTAGTAAGTGACCAGGCAATAGTAATTCTTTAGAGCAGTCAGAAAAATACAGTGAGATTAGTTAAGTACTGTTTCTCTGTATCTGTGTGAATCTATTAATCTATGTTTTTTAATATTTCCTGTGAATAAAACTCTGGTGTTTAGTGTAAATAGATATTTAGTATTTTCAGGTTATTTTCTTATTTATTATTAAATATATTTAAACTTTTCATTCTGGCTGGTCTTTTAGGGAATATTTTAATCTCTGAGAGTACTTAAACTCTGCAGTATAATTGGGTAGCCTTACAAGAGTTACTTTGTACAAAATCAAAACAAAACTGAATATATTTATATATGGGTCTACTTCTGTTAAGTGAAAGCTTGTTTTTCTGAATAACAGAAGTACAACCCCACTTCAGCGAAAGTGCACTTAACTGAATGGGCACTTTCGCGAAGTACAGTTTTGCGAATACCGCTTCACTAAAGTGGATATTAAAAGAAAAACAACACTGCAGTACTGAAGTACGCTACAGTGGAGATAAGGAAATATACCTGTTTCCCCACTGTAATGCAATCTCAAGTTAGTATATATAAGTAGCGGGGGTGTGGGGGGCACAGCCCCCTCACATGGGGGGTGTGGGGGCTTGCCACCTTGCAAAATTGTGTTTGTAGTGTTTTTTTGTTTATGTTCTGTTTGGTGAACCAGTATTTGTGAAAGTGTACTTTCAGTTAAGTGCACTTTTGCTGAAGTTGTTTCATACTTCTGTAATTTGGAAAAACGAGTTTTCAATTAACAGAAGTAGACATACATATATATATATATATATATATATATATATATGTGTGTGTGTGTGTGTGTGTGTGTGAATTAATGTATATATCACATCCTTGCATATTTCTGGTACAATAAAATATCACAGGAATCAGCTGGAGGAATTAAAACATTTCTTCATAAAATATTGCAGAGTTAGTACAGAGCATGTTTCACCTTTCCAAGAACATGTTGATAACACCATTAAAGATATAAACTCAAAGTTTGGAGTTATCAGACTAATACCTGCCTGTTAAGGTCTTCCTAAGTGCCTCTGTAGAATATTCATGACTGGTAATACTAAAATGGCCATACTGACAGAAATCACAAAATTTGTAGGTAACCAGCCAACACATGTCCATCACTGTACAACAGTAACCAACTTAAATGTATGCAGCTGGTAAGCAGAATCAAGTTAAACAACTCTGCTTTCAAATTACTGTTCAACTCTCTGTGCCCTGCAGGCCTGCCATTCTACAAACTATCTGCTCAGATCATTAAACCAAAATCTACTCGAAAAATAATAGTAAACTAAATGGTAAGACTACTAGAATTTCCTTTGTTGCAAAGAGGAACAGTCTTGCACTTCAGTTAAGGGCTCAAATCCAGTTATCGACTTTCAACATATTATGTCTCTCACACCTGAAAAATATCACTGCATTAATATGTGTGATATCAGCTAGCATATTCATTATTGTTTTGCCAGTTACAGCACCTTCCTTAACCTTATACCATACATCTAGCTATTAAAGAGGTGTACTACAATGTTTCCTTAATTTGTAATATTTTGTAACCCATCCACATTCCCCAATGCTACTTCACACCAACTTATCAAAGCTTCCATCCAATTTGCATAATCACTCCATGACTCTCGTGTTTCGACTTTATGGATATAAATACTCAACTAATTTCTAACTCACTAATATTAATATTTGACTAATTTCCTAACTCTTAAGCTCTAATAAATGGTCTCCATATACCATGTTACCCTTCAAGCTCAAACCAGTAATATCAATTTAGCTGATAATATTTTTGGGGAGAAATTATATTGCCATGTGCTGCATATGTCATGTTGTAAAAATGAATAAATTACTCCTCATTGTACTGATTGCCTTATACATATAACTTTGTCAAATTGTTTTGAAGATATGTTCTTTACTGTCATGTGTCTTTATTAGTATCATCATATTAATATTGTGTCTTAAGTTTCAACATATTTTTTAGAAAGTTTTTCCTTCTGATTTGTATATCCAATATCTAAGTCGTTATAAATACATGTTATATATTTTGCTTCTTTCTGCATATGCTGGGGCTTTACCCAGTCAGTCCTACATGAAAGTGGGCCTGGCCCAGCAGGATTAGTCCAGTTATCAAAACACAGATGGATAGATAGAAATATCGACAGATAGAGAGATAGCTAGCTAGCTAGATAGATAGATAGATAGACAGACAGACAGATAAGCAGTGATGTGTAAGCAATCATTTCACACCAGCATATTGCAGACCTGTTCTTTTAACTGTGCTTAACAGAGTAGTAGCTTGTGGTCACATTCAGAGTCCTAGATAACAATGAAAACATGGAAGCCTGTAGATACACGCATACACACACACACACACACACACACACACACACACACACACACACACACACACACACACACACACACACTCTGAGACTAGTGCATTACCTGGCTTAAGCAGTTTTAATTATGCTTTCCATTTCAGACATAGTGATGAGACATAAGTTTAAGAAGTGACTGAAAAATATTCTAAAGCTTGGTAATTAAATAGTTATTATGAGTATTGTTAAATTGCTTTATTTTGGAAAATAATTGTGCAAACATCCATGGCCTATTAACTTCTGCTATGACTGATCACATACCCACAAATGTTCCCTATAATCAGTCCGCCTAACATTAGAGTATTACCTTTATCAACAACTCACCTGACAATACAGTATTACCAATTAAGCTTCATCTGTTTCGTCCTCATATTTATACATTAGTCTAGAGAGGAGATTAGGGAGGAATTTCTGGAACTGTAATCTCCACTTCCACTTAGTGGATGAAAGAAATGCACAAAGGATTAGAAACCCCAAAATGCATTCTTTGAAAACATCTTGCTGAAAATCACTTTTTAAAGTGATTTTGTAGGTGGGCAAGCCTCTTGTGCCCCCCCCCCCCAAAGTTATATATACCAACTCTGAGGTCACACTTACTTGAAAAAGGAGAAAATTCCCCTTAAAAGGGAATCACTTCTGACACAATTTGCCAACAGCGATTTCCTATGGAGGAACTCTGATTATCAGCAAGATGAAGCTTAGTCAGTCAAAGTTTGAGAGTTCAAGCTTCATCGACCAGTAGGATAACCGTAATCTCATTTGCCAAACAGTTAAAGTTCTCTCCTATTATGAAACATTCTTTTTGAAAATCTTACATCTTATTAAAGTGTAGTGTGATATTTAAGATCTACAGTATGCAATATTTGACTAGACCATTATAATCTTTAATGGCACAGACATTTTGAGGAGCAGCACATTCTATTTGTAACCTGCATTGGCATTTGTAGCAGATAGCCATGACTCTTTTTCTTCCTGAAATGTGAGAGAAGACCACACCTAAAACAATATGATTTCCTTGATTTGTCTGCTTAAATGAGAAAATATTCATTTTTACAGAGTTATGAAAACTACTTACATTCAGAGAATACATTTACATATTGTAAGCAAAGTTAACAAAGACTGAATATACTCCTCATCATATGTGTTATATTAATGTCCTGAAACAATAATGTTCAGTTAGACAGCTCAGAAAAAAAGTGAAATCCAGTTAAAGAAAGGTATAACAGAGCAAAGAAAAAAAAACTGTAGAAGAGAGCAGAAGAAAAAATAAATATACATACAAAACATACATCAACATCTTATGAATTAACATAAAAAAACCATGTAGCTCAAATGTGCGATGTAATGAAGACTGAA
Organism: Protopterus annectens; assembly: GCF_019279795.1. Classification (NCBI taxonomy): domain Eukaryota; kingdom Metazoa; phylum Chordata; order Ceratodontiformes; family Protopteridae; genus Protopterus; species Protopterus annectens. The sequence continues at coordinate 501,795,028 of NC_056748.1, forward strand.
AGCATTTCCCACATTTTCCATAACCTTCAGAGAGAGAGTGCTGAGAACTTTGAAGAAATCAAAGTCCTAATATTCTGCTATGAAACAGCTGGCTAAAGCCATGTTTTATCTATTAGCAAAGTAATAGCATTACCACTTTGTTGGTGAGAACTTTCTTCAAACTTCACATTTTCTTTTAATATGTTTCTGTGTACATACAAAGAGATACTTAATGTAATGAATTAAATATATGAATGATTATTACAATTCTTTACAAAGGCATATGATTCATAGGTTCATAGGTTCATAGGTTCATACTAGGCTATCTGCCCTAGGGCATTTATAAGCCTAGCCAGAGTGTGTGTGGCTTTCACCACCCCTTAGGATGAGAATACTATACCCATTAGTTTGCTGTGCCTCTGTCAAGCAGTGACACAGAGATGATTCCCGGGGTAAACCTACAATCTCCCATCCACTCGTCAAGATTTCTCTTGAACAGAGTCAGTGAGGGGCTCTGCCTCACATGGACTGGGATTCTGTTCCATAGTGTAGGGAGTCTCTGGGTGATGAATCTGTCCCTCCAGCACGTCCTATTTATATCCGTGTTGAGGTTTAAGACTCTTGCTCTCGTGGCTCTGGTGGATTTGGATTTTTTGAGGTGGAGCATGTCCATTAATTCCGGGTTGGACATGGCCTTGTATGTCAGGCACAGATCACCTCTGAGCAGACGGTATGCGACTAAATAGAGCTGGAGTTTCTTCAGTCGGGCAGCGTATGACATATGTTTGAGCCCCTTTATCCTTTTGGTGAGGAACTTTTGGGGTCTTTTCAACTGCTGCAGGTGTTGGGTAAGGTACATTCCGAATGGGGCGTTGTACTCAATCATTGGTCTGATAAGTGAAGAGTACAGGGGTACAATGACCTCTCCTGATCTGGATGTGAATCCCTTCATGATCAGGTGGGCAATGTAGAAGGTCTTCCTAACCACTTTGGCAATGTGAGTGTCAAAAGAGAGGTTACTGTCAACTTGGGTCCCCAGGTCCCTGATAACTTCTTCCATATTTAATGGATTACCACCTATGTGGTAATTAGGGGTTACCTTGTTTTTCCCAAAGGGTATGACTATACATTTTTTGGCATTTAGCTTAAGGCCATGGCTCTGGCACCAGTTATCCATTTCTATGAGACCTCTCTGGAGGATGTCTGTGTCTGATGGAGTGTCAATTATGGTGCCCAGTTTGCAGTCATCTGCAAATTTTGTCAGCCACAATCCCCTATGTTTGCCTGCACTTCAGAAAAATAAATGCCGAACAAGAGGGGGCCCAGGACTGAGCCCTGTGGGACACCGCTCGTGACCGGCTTAGAGTCTGACATGGCACCAGCAACTCTAACCCTGTGGGTTCTGTCCTTGAGCCAGTTTGCAACCCATCTTGTGACATATGGGTTTACATCTAAGCTGGTGAGCTTTTCTATGATGCCCGAGTGGGGTATTGTGTCGAACACTTTTGCTAGGTCAAGGTAGGCTGTGTGAACTGCCTTACCCTCATCAATGGCCATAGTGACTGTTTTGAAAAAGTCGACCAAGTTCAAGAGGCAGGATCTGCCCTTGACAAAGCCAAATTGGGTAGGATCCAGTGTCTGTAGGTCCCCAATGTCTTTATTTATGAGTTCCATTATGATCCTCTCCATAGCTTTGCAGACAAGGCTCGTCAAGCTTATGGGGCGGTAATTTCCAGGGTCCATAGAAGCACCACCTTTGTGGAGTGGGACCACAGTTGCCATACGCCATTCTTTGGGTACGTATCCTGTAGTAAGGCTAAGATTAAACAGCAGCCTTATGTGTGGGTTTAGTTCCTCATTGAGTTCGTGTAGCACACAGCTGTGTTTTTTGCTTTAGAGAGAGCAGCTCTCACCTGGGCATCTGAGATGTTTGGGAGGCTAGACTCTGGTGGGATAGATATTTCTCCTTTGGGGGGGGAGGGAGAAATTTGCACTGAACCTGTCTGCCAGTATGTTGGCAATGTCTGTGGGTTCAGTGATTTTTGTATCATTTTGGACTAATTCTGAGCATATCTGGGAGTTTCCACCCAGGTTTCTAACATAGCTAAAGAAGGCCTTATGATTGTCTTTTGTGTCTTTAGCGATTTTTCTCTCAAAGTTGGCCTTGGATGATTTTATGAGTGATCGTAGTTTTTGCTAGTATTGATCAGAGATGCCTTCCCTTTTAGGGATTTTGCTCTGTCATGTAGTAGCTTTCTCCTCTTGCTGTAGAGTTTGTTTATGGCTGGGGTCCACCAGACCGGGCGCCTGCCTTTGGTGGAAAGGGTCTTGATTTTATTAGGGATTGCTTGATCCATACATTCCTGGAGGTGCTCGTAGAAGGCATTTGTAAGGGTTTCAGCAGCGTGGGTTGTGGTTTCCACTGGCTCGGGGGCCTTGAAGGATACCACTCCAGTCTTAAGAAGTGTGAAGTTTGCTTTTGAGAAGTTCTTCACTGTGGTCTTTTTTGCTGGGGTTGGGGGTGGGATGTGGATCTCCAGTGAGATTAATTTATGGTCTGATCTCATCAATGAGGGGATATACTTCTGGTGTGGAGCATTTTGTCCCCATGTTTGTGATGATCAGGTCTAGCATATTTTCTCCTCTTGTGGGAATGGTGACTAGTTGTTCCATAGCATTTGAGTTTATGAACTCCAGGAACCTTTGGGCTAGGGTGTTGGGGCTTGAGTAATGTTCCCAGTCTATGTTTGGGTAGTTGAAGTCACCCAATATGATGGTGTTTGGAGAGACATTCATACTCTCCAGTGTCTTCAGGAAGGCTGTGTGGGTTTCCTGAGTTTGAGAGGGTGGTCTGTAGCATGCTACAAACTGTAGGGCAGTTTTACCTATGGTTAATTGCACCTGGATGGTCTCCGATGCTTCGTGCATTGCCACTAACCTGGAGGTGTGGGTATCCTTTATGAATATGGATACTCCCCCTCCTTTTGTGGTTTGGTCCGGATTTTGGGGTCGAAACGCATGATATGAGGTATAACCTGATAGTGCTGGGGTGCTCTCAGGAGCCTTGAACCAGGTTTCAGTCACAGCACAGACATTGATGTTCTCCATACTGAGGAGGGCTTCGAGGGCATGCATCTTGAGGTTTAGACTTCTGGCATTGAGCAGTATTACCCTTAGTTTTTTTCCATTTTTGTTTTCTAAGGCGGTAGGTTTATCATTTGAGCCTTGCCTAAAAAAGGCACTATGGGGGTGGCAAGAGCCTTTGCCAATATCCGGAAGCCCAGGGGTGACATGTGCAAGCCGTCCCTTGCGAAGCAGCGTGGCTTGTCAAGCATGTCATCCCAGGCAGACAAACATTGGATCCCCTTAGAATGACACCATTAATTAAGCCAATTATTAAAGCTGATCATTTTGTCTCTGTATTGTGGCATCATTCTTGGTGAGGGTAGGATACTGCTCAGGGTCAGGGTCATACCGGCCTGGGCTACATAATCTGAGAGCTCCTCTATGTCTCTTTTCATGTAGTCCAGGGAGGTGCGCCTCAGGTCGCTCACACCGGCATGGACAATGACTGAGTCATACTTGTACTTGCTGTGGAGTGACCTGAGTGCTTGTGTTATGTGGCGGATTCTAGCCCGACAGGCAGCTTACTGTGATCTTTTCCTTGTTCAGTCTGGTGAGTGGGACGTCAGTGTGTCTGACTATGGAGTCACCTATAACAAGTGTGTCTGGCATTGTGTTTGGCCTTAAGGGCTGCGACTGTTTAGCACACTGACTTTGAGAACTATGTGTTGCATGTCTTATGTCTTGAGGTGGCAGTTGCTTGGGTGTCTGCTTTGGTGGCCTCTGTAGTTTTGGTAGATTTTTGATCAGTGCCTCCAAGTATGTCTTTGTGTGTTTATGTGTTTGTTTTGCAGTTGTGATAGTTCTATGTGAAACTGGGTTTGTGGTGTGCGTGGTTTCCTTCTCCTCCTGTCTGGTCTTGCCAGTCCTGAGTTGAGAGAGCTCAGCCTCCAGTTTGGCTATATAGTTGCATCTCTCACATGTATTTGTGTTTTGTGGGAGAAGGAGTGGGTTGTCTGTGTACATGAGGCAATTGTAACATTGCCTCAAGATGCCCAGATTCACCAGCTGAACAGGAGAGGACACTAGCAACTGACCCTTCGACATGCTAGAAAAAGTGAAAAAGTTTGCCGTGTAACTGAGTCAGAAGGGACCTATAGGGAAATGGGTACTCAAGGGGATTCTAGGCTAATGTAGTACTTTGTTTAGTATATAAGTACTTTACCTATATAAAAATGCTTTAGGAGCAAGTGCTGAGCTTTTGAGATAGAGAATAGACTGTTTAGATTGCAAGTAGAGAAGTTCTAAGGGAAAAATTGAAGAGCAGACTTTACGGAGCCAGAAATAGTTTAACCTTGTTTAACCAAAAGCGCGCTAAAGCGGGCTTTATAGCAGGGGGTTGAAAAGAGCTAGGAATTGACCCAAAATGGCCAATAGACTACAAGTTTCTGGCTGGAACCACTGCTCTAAGGACAAATAGGCTGCTCAGTGCTCCCCACTCCCACTGGTGAACAAAGAAGCTTCCCTTTATCCAAATAAGGATACGGAATAGCACAGGAACCAAGCCAAAGCCAAGAGATCAGCAAACTCTGAAGACTGGACTATTCTAGTTCAGTAAGGCGGGAAAACAAGATATTTTTTTGCAGAAAACAGAAGAAAAACAGACAGTAAATGCTATAAATGCTTTTAAACGGCTAGCGTACTTGAGTGTGTTAGCCTACAGGTAAAAGTAAGCAACAAATAACTTTTTTAAAAGTGCAAAACAGTTAATCAACACAAAAACATTCCTAAAAAGATCTTGCTATTCCAGTGCACTATAGCACTCCTAAGTAGCAATTAATCTGTTGTAGAGAAACTGAATCAGACATTTGTCACTGAGCCCAGATTTGTTGCATAGAGAGATATGGCCTTGACTTAGACTTATGATGTGACCAGCACTTGAGTAGAAGATGACATGCTGTAGGATCCTGACTGGGGGCAGTGGGAGTGAACAGCAGATGGCAGCTCACCCATAGTGGGGGGAATGAAATAGTAATTTCCATCACTGGATACACTATACAGCTACTGAATATAGGTTCACTAACTCCATTTATGCAGCACAGACTGAGAGATGTGGCCATGGCTTACAAGGCTGGTGATAGTAGTACTAATTAATGTGTGAGAATGTGCACATTCATGGAAAGGGCACTGTGGGCCACCACAGTGTCCTGGATGCTCATGTTAACCACAAGCAGGGTCATTTGGAATTGATAGGAAATACCATCATTACCAGAATCAAAAGATGCTGGAAAGGGCACCAGCCACCATCATGACTGCCTGAAAGTCAGGCCACTCTGGTTAGCCTTTGTCCTCCTACTGGGAGATCTCTGGTAGTGGAGGAATGAATGGGATGATGAATGACAGGAGGGGACTGAGATTCGGTATTAACCTAATACTTATTGATTTGCCTGTCTGCTTCTCTCATACTATTCTTCTTGGCCCATTTATTTGACTGACAGAAAAATGGGGAAGGGGTTATTTGTATTCATGAACCTCCTTAACAACGCATAAATGAGTATGGATGAAATAGCTTGTGATGCAGTTTAAGAAACAAAAACCTGTTAACTATCACCACATCTACAATTATCTCTTCTGAGGTACTACATGGATAGCTCTCTAGATGTCAGACATGATTAAAGACATGACAGACATAGTGTTATATTTCCTGATAAAAACTACAAGACATATTGTGTCCTGTCAATGTACTTTTAATCATAGACCATTAAATTTCAAGCTACAAGTCAGATCAGAGTATGCAGCAAAGTAAGAAGTGTGATTTAGTTACAAAAACAGATATGTATTAGATACAGCATAGTGTGGGAGATATGTCAAGAGAATCTTATCAATTCCAAAGTACATTAAGTGAATGATAAACATTTAGTTTGAACATTGTATGCAGTTCTTTTTGCTTCACTTTGATCCCACTTCCTGCTGCCATCATTTACCTTTCAGCCCATCAGCCCATTCAGTCACTCATCACTGGAGGTGCTGGATGACCAGGAAGGGATTTAATTCAGGAAGCTATAGGGGGAGGGCAATAGTTTTTGAACAATACTCCCCCCCCCCATGTGCCTGCCTTAGAGAAAACCAGTAGAGTGAGTATGCAGTGGGTTCCAGGCCAGCACTACTACTAACTTCCACAAAAAGTCTGATATCAGCAGGATGTCACTGTCCATCTTCAGGCAGTATCATACAATTAATCCCTGATTGCCCAAGAGAAATTGGACTATATGCATGCACCCCTGGGTGTGTGAACTCTTTCCCCACTTGGTTAAGCCATGACATTCCTCCTAGATTTATTTATCAGGCACCCAAAATGCTTATCAAATTTGGGATACCTAGGCCATAGTCAGGTCTTTATCCCTCTATTCCACTGACTGAATACCTTACATATTTGATTCAAAATATTTAACATATAATTTTTATTACTTTACTTTAAGAACAATTGCAAAGACAATATTTGGATCATGACTGCATTTAGACCTCTCATTTGGTTCTCTTCTGCGTGAAATCTGCAAGTCACCTTTAGGTATTGGATTTATTTCCAATTTTCTGGTACATCCATTAACATACAGGCAGGTGAATGGATGATGGGGTGGTACTGTGGAAGATGTGGGGGGCGCAGCATTTTTTATTTAGTCTTTTATTTTTTTTTAGTTATACTTTTCTGAATTGATTTTCAGAAAAGCATAACTCGATTTATGTTAACCCATTAAATTTAGGTAAACCAGTGAAGTCTACATTGAAATTAACTTTACTGACAACCTATGACAATTTGAATGAGTACTGTTTAGGCAAAGAATACAGCTTTTTCCAAAGGCTTGTGCGTGTTATTATTGGGAACTGACAGACAACCTCATGAGAGTGACTAGTTATTTGGAGTTGGGAATTAGGGGTTTATAAAGAACAAATACATGGTTCTACTAAGTATGTTATGCATTAACAACACATTTTGCTTTGTGTGTCAGCTGTATAAAGCTATGAATTTCGACTGCACTATTTACCATTGAATTAATGCATAGTCTTTTGGTCACTATGCCATGGTTTCTGGGTTTATAGAGCATTGAGGTGCTTTCTGTTTGAATACCTTCAGAACAAATAAACCTGCTTTTCTAATTCAGTGGCTACAAAATAAAATGTCTTATGTTTCCATTATGTTATGTGAAGCATAAATTAAAACCTTTAACTTATACAGTATCAAAAGTCATGCACAACACATTACTTCTAGACAGGTAAACATTGCAGAATTAGAATGATCTGTACAGTCTGAAGAAGAAACTTAAAGTTTTTTTGAGCTATACTTTGCCCTGAAATACTGCTAACTGATTATTCTAGAACTGGAATTCTGGGTGACATGTAAAGGAAATTCTCTGGCATACTATAAGTTTTAAAGCTTCAGACACATAAAACACCAACCAGTACCACTGACGACTATTAAGTTATATTAAGGAAAAATGGTTGCGTAATCTCACTGTTTATTAACACATGATTTTTCAGCAGTCCTGATTATACATTATGAATGTAATATTGCTGACATATATTTCAGCAATCCAGCTATCTAGTCCAAATGTAGTTAGACTGAGTCACTCTGTTGTAAATTAATAAATAATTTGACAGCAATCCTGCAGATTTATTCCAAATGATATACTTTAAGTTCCAGTAATTTAACTAGTTTGTTTAGTTGTTGTAGGTAAAAGCCTTGCTAATGCATCCTGACACCCTGCTGTTCAGGCTTTTTTATTATATGTACAAGATCTACCATGTGATCTCAATTACATGATATGCCAAGACACTCATCTTCCAGTCCAGTGAACCAAGCAAGTATGCTGCATTAATCAATCTGATTTGACAGTAGCCAGTGTTCATTTTTATCCTGCTCTGATCCTTTTGGCATAGTACCAGAGACTGTAAATACCTTTCTGAAGAACTAAATGATGTGATTGTTATCCAACAAAGTATGTTCTCTAATTTTCATTTCCGCTCCATCTCCATTATTTCCAAGGATCAAAACTGCAGTCACTTTAGTTTGCTGTGTGGCACTGAAATGTAAGGCATTGTCATGCGTGACAATGTTTCTCATGAGTCAAAATATATTAGTCTATCTGAAATGCAAATACAGATGCCGTGACAGTCATACTGAACTTATTTTGTACTCTTTATTTCAGTGTTTAAGTTGATATAGCACTGAATTACAATGGTTTGATCCAGCTAGTAAAATTTGCAGTGCATATAGCTACAAATATCCATTTGTTTTGATTTAGGAACGTGCAGTATGCACACAGTTTGCATGCTGCAAGTGTAATAAGTGTGCAGCATGCAAGTAGTTCAGATAGAATGCACTTTTAACTCATTCCAGAATGGGAAGAGTAAGATGCATTCCAACTGTACTGTAAAAAGAAGTTATGTCTTACCATAACGTTCCATCTGTATTGTTGATCCTCGTCCACTCATTACGTATGGGTTACGGTTCCGATATCAGAAGCAATCTCTTACCCATAATCCCCCTCTCCCTGTTACCTCAGATTGAGTTTGCAAGTCAGAAAAAGGTAGAGGCTATCTCTGGTCAAATGACCTAAAGAGAAGGATGGTGAGATCCACTAGAAGCCATAGGAGGGGGAAGGAGGGAGGGTCGTAATGAGTGGACGAGGATCAACAATACAGATGGAACGTTATGGTAAGACATAACTTCTTTATCTGATATTGCTAATCCTCGTCCACTTCCTTACGTATGGGACAGAGTCCCCAGCTACCGCTATTCCTGGGAGGCTTTCATGGAAGGACATTCCTGAGCACTATAGAACCAAAAGATGCTCTTCCCCTGGAGGCCAAGTCCAACTTGTAATGATTGACAAAGGTATGAGGAGTGGCCCAAGTTGCAGCTGCACAGATGTCATGTAAAGAAGCTCTGGCATGGAAGGCAGCAGAAGTTGCCACTGATCTTGTTGAATGAGCCTTGATGGTAGTTGGCAAAGAAGTATTGTGTACCGAATAAATACGGGTCACAGTATCTTTTAACCATCTAGCCAATGTGACCTTAGCAACAGCATATCCTAATCTAGATCCAGAAAAAGCCAAGAATAACTGGTCTGATTTATGAAAAGATTTAGTCCTTTGCAAAAAGAAACGGAGTTGTCTGTGTACGTCTAGGGTATGTAGGCAGTACTCTCCCTCATTAGAATGATCAGGAAAAAACACTGGCAATTCAATGGTCTGATTAATAGACATTTCAGAAATGACTTTTGGCAAGAAGGAAGGGTTAGTTCTTAAGGATACCCTGTCTGGATGAAAAATCATGTATGGACTCTTTGTACATAGGGCCTGAAGCTCAGAGAAAAGTCTGGCAGAAGTAATAGCGACCAAAAACAAGATCTTCCACGATAGATATTTGAGGTTGCATGAAGCTACTGGTTCAAAAGGGGGCAATGTCAGAGCTTGAAGAACTAAAGATAAATCCCAAGGTTGAATAGGTTCCCTGAAAGGGGGTTTCAGATGATTCACACCCTTTATGAAGGCTTTACATAACTTGTGAGACATGAGGGAGGAGTCTTGGACATTCTCGTGGAAATTAGAGATTGCAGCCAAATGTACTCTAATGTTAGATGCTGACATCCCCAATTGAAATAGGGCGGTTAGATATTCAAGTACCATCAACACCAGTGCTGAAAAGGGATCATTTTCCTTATCTTTCAGCCAACAGGTAAATCTTTTCCATTTGCCTAGATAAGTCATTCTAGTGGAGGGCTTATGAGATGTAATATGAATGTCCCATACTTGTGAGGGAAGATCATTTTGCCTGGCAATCAAGCGAATTGGAGGAGCCAAGCTGTGAGCTTCAGACTGTGCAGGTTGGGGTGAATCAGATTCTGCAGATGGGAGATCAACTCCGAGGTTGGACGAAGAATCCATGGTTGATCTAGCAGGTGAGACCACAGAAAGGGGAACCAAATCTGACGAGGCCAATATGGAGCAATAAGGATCACTTTGCTCTTCAATCGACAGGCTTTCTTCAGAAACTGGGGAATAAGGGGAGTGGGTGGGAAGGCATAAAGAAGACCCGAGGGCCAGTCATGAATTAGAGCGCCCCTGGGTGACTGTCCTGGAGGGGGAATCAGGGCAAAGTAGTTGCTGCATTTGGAGTTGGTCGGGGATGCAAAGAGGTCGCAGCACGGATGGCCCCAATGGTGGAAGATCTCCACTGTTATGAGAGGATTCAGGGACCACTTGTGAGGTTGAAGAATGCACCTGCTGAGTCTGTCTGCCATCACGTTGGAACTCCCGGGAATGTGCGTTGCTAGAAGTAAGCGGTTGGTAGCCATCGCCCATTGCCATATCCTCATGGTCTCTCAACAGAGGGGGTAGGATTTGGTTCCTCCCTGTTTGTTGATGTACCAGACTACCACCATTTTGTCTGATTGTATCGCCATTGTCCCTGACGGCAGCAAGGGATGGAATGCCTGCAATGCCAGAAGCACCGCTCTCAGCTCTAAAACATTTGTATGCAGATGAGCCTCCACTTCAGACCAAGTGCCTTGGACTATCTGACCCTGACATAGCCCTCCCCACCCCATCAGGGCGGCATCCGTGGTCACTGAAGCCTTGGGCTGCTGAAGGGAGAAGGGGCACAACCATTGTGATGGGTTGTGGTTCAACCACCACTTTAGATCTTGTTTGCATCTCTGAGTTATGTGAATCTTGGTTGAAAGGGGAAGCTGAAAAGGATACCATTGTGTGAGCAGTAGCCATTGTAGAAGCCTCATGTGAAACCTGGCTAAGGGGACAATGGTGATGCAAGCTGCCATGGAGCCCAACAGCTGCAGGATTGAGTGAGCTGTGGACTTTTCCACTGAGAGAACTGGTAACAGTTGCTGTCTGATTCTTGATATTCTGTGTTCTGGTATGGACGCTCTGCAAGTTTTTCAGTCCAAAGTGACCCCTATGAATTTTGTGGACTGAGAAGGGGTCAGATTGGATTTCTGCCAGCTTATTGTTATGCCCAACTTTTCGATCGTATTGACAGAGTATGCCAGGGCTTCCTCCAATAGGTGCCTGGTGGGGGCGGAGAGGAGCCAGTCATCTAGATATTAAAAAACCTGAAAACCTTGAAGTCGCAGGTGAGCTGTGACAACTGCCATGCACTTTGTAAACACTCTGGGGGCTGTAGAGAGTCCAAAGGGCAGTACTCTGAACTGGTAATGACTGGCTCCCGCACAGAAGCACAGGAATGTTCTTGATGGTCTGTCCACCTTTATGTGGTAGTACACATCCTGAAGATCTATCAAGCACATCCAATTGTCTTTTTCCAAGAGAGGAATGATAGACTGTATAGTGACCATCCGAAATTTTTGCACACTCACAAACTTGTTTAGCACACTGAGATCCAAAATTGGTCTCCAGTTCCCAGTTTTCTTTGGCACCAAAAATAGTCTTGAGTAGAATCTGGATCCTGTCTGGTCTGTTGGGACTACTTGGATGACTCTTTTGTTTAGCAGCCTTGTAATCTCTAGAGCAGCTTCTTCCCTTTGACTGGGTGGAACGTTAGGAAATCTTGATGGATGGATAGGACAAAGTTTGAAGGGGATCTTGTAACCTCTGGTTATTATCCTTTGTACCCAAGAATCATTGGTAATGGTTAGCCAGGCAGAAGGGTACAAAGAGAAACGTCCCCAACCACTTCTAGAGGAAAGGGGTTGGGCCGCTCTTCAGGAGCGCTGGTAGGATTGCCTGGAAAAGGAATCTCTGGAACACTGATTACACAGACCCCCTCTGCCCCGAAAGGGGTGTCTTCCTTGTGAGTTTCCCCCTCTGCCCCTAGGGGAAAAAAATCAGCCTGTGTGTCATGGAAAGGACCCTGAGATTTTCTGTACCACATCTTCCCGCTCTTTTGGTTTCTGGAGAAAGCATGTTGGGGGAAGAATAATGGACACCTACAGCAGACAGGGTCTTACCATCCTGTTCCCACCTGGCCAATGTAGTTTTGACTTTGGGTCCAAACAATGAGGAGGACTCGATGGGAGCATTGAGAAAGGAAGCCTTGAAGAGTTCTGCGAAATTACACAAGCGCATCCAGGCATGTCATCTCAAAACAATGCCTGAATTCACTGCTCTAGCCACTCCTTCTGATGCGTGGGACACCAAGCGCATGGAGGAGTTTGAAATTGATTCAATAGTGACCAGCTGAGAGGCCACTTTGTCATGGACCTCATTAGACATGGCACCTGCCAAAGCTTCAGACAGCTCAGATACTAGGTCTCTTTGAAGTCTGGTGAAGTGTGCCATATAATTCAGGGACCTGATAGCAAAGGTCACTGATGCAAAGGTGTGCTTCCCTATCCTATCCAATGCCCTGGACTCTTTGTTGGGTGGATGGACAGTCTGGCTTTCCTCTTCTGCCAGGTCTTTCTTAGTTGCGGCTGCCACCACCAGAGCATCTACAGGGAGACCTTTAGACCAATGAGGTTCAGAAGCAGGTGGGGACAAGATTTTGTCTGACCTCCAGGGAATGGCCTCAACAGTATCAGGGGTCTTCCATGCATGCCGCACAATGAGCCGGACCAGTTTGTCTGCAGGTGGGGTAACCCAGGAGGTAGGGGGCTGGGTGCGAAAAGCCTGCAGGAACACAGACTCCTCAGAAGTCAGGTTAGAGGACTGCCATTCACCTTTCTGTTTAAGGATTTCTAGGATCTCACCAAAGGATACATTAGAAGGTGAACGAGGGGACCCTTCCCCATCATCAAAGTCTGTGTCTTCAGTGAGAGACTCCTCAGTGGAGTCCATATACTTCCTCTTGCACAAGGATTTCCGATGAACTTTCTCAGAGGGAAACGCTGGGGAAGACAACACCAAGGGGGTATCCTGTGGGAGTATATCCTGAGACCTCTGTGCCTGGTGTCCACTAGAAGTGACCTTTGTACATAGTGGTCCAGAGGAGGACGGTGAGATAGTAAGCACAGTATCAGCAGTAGACGCCAAGGCCTTCTCCATGACTTGGAAGGCAAGTCCACTAGAAGAGTGGTGAGTGCCCAAGGGGGAAGTCACCTCTCCCTTAAGTGATCCAGCCTGCCAACTGGGAGTCCCAGGATGGCTGAGAAAAGTTAAATCCTTGGTCGTAGCAACATTTTTCTGCCACGAAGGCAACTGCGGCTTCTTAGAGAGACCCATAAAGGGAACTGTAGAGGGGGAAGACTGTGCTACATCAATAGATTTCAAGGGAGAAGGATAGGTCTTGAGTGGTGGGATTCCTCTGGCCAAAACCACTTGATCCACAAGTCGCAATACGTCATGTTGGGAGAAGCTTCTGGTAGATCTCACAGAAACAGCTGAGGGGGAAACAGGTGTATCTAGAGATGAGGGCAGGTTGGTGCCCATCTCAGTAGACTGCACCAAAAACAACGGTGAAGTAAAGGACTGTACTACAGGTGTCTGCACAGAGGAAGTCATCGGTGCCGATGTAATGGTCTGCACCGATGAAAAGGTCAGTGCCGAAGTAGTTGTCGGTGCCGAGGTTGGAACTGATAAAATAGTAAACAAGGACTGAGCTGTCGGTTCCGAAACAATGGTGGTCTGTGCCGACTGTGAGGTCAGTGCCGGTAAAGAAGTCTGAACTGAGGGGCCCCTCGGTTCCAATACAGCAAAGGATATCAGTGCCATAGACATAGGTGGTGCCAAGGACTTTTTGGGAGCCGAAGATCTAGGTGCCGAAGATGTCAAATCTGAGAGAGTAGATTCTGAAGCAGAAATCTTTGTTTTCTTTCTTGGTTGATGAGAGTCCCCAGCCAGGGACGAACGAAGAGATTTAGCCTTAGAAGCATCCTCAGAATTCTTTTTATGGGATCTTGGAGGGGTTGAGGCCTCTGACCCAGAAATAGCCTCTGAAAAGGGAGACTTTAGTAACCCTTTCAGCAAAAGTTTATTTTTCCTCTCTATCAGTGTCCTGTTGGAAAAATTCTTACAAATCCTACAGGGTGGGTCAACAGTTAAGTGAGGCGCACCTAAATAGAAAACACACAAAGAATGTACATCTGAAGTAGGTAGTTTTGTCCACAATCATAACATCTTTTAAAACCAGTACTACCTTTTTTATCTGCTCTGTTAAAGGAAAGGCAAATACCAACAATAATACAAAAACACAAAATTACTCGAAGGAAACTATGGTAATCAACTGATACCTTACATTAGATAAAAAGGGTGAAAGTGACAAAAAAATTTTTAGAAACTTGAAAGAAAAGGGAGTCGCTAAATGTGATAAGGTAAGAGAGATTAGAAAATCAAATTTTCTGAGAGAAAAAGTCCTTATTTTGAAATAAAAGGACAAAAAAAGGATTCACTTAGCTCAAGAGCAACAGCCTGAAACGACCTGATGGCAATGCGGCAAATAAAATCTGAGGTAACAGGGAGAGGGGGATTATGGGTAAGAGATTGCTTAGCTCAAGAGATTATTGCTGGCGCGAGCTTGGTATATGGCCGTCTCGGTTCCGATATCGGAACCGTAACCCATACGTAAGGAAGTGGACGGGGATTAACAATATCAGATCTTACATTCCAGCTTAAAACCTAATTGTCCACTGAGCCAAGTCATAAACCACATCAGATTGACATAGCAACCTTTTATTATATAACAGTCAAAGACAACCAATACTGAAGCCATAAGTAATTCATATGGAACATATCAAAAATACCATCAAACCATTACCTCAAGCTGGCTGGCATACACCCGACTATTCCGGCTGCCACTTCAGAGAAAACCAGGTGCATATGCATAGCTACCTTGGACCTTGAGGCAAATCCGTTTAACTCATACTTACAAGCCACATACCACTTGATGTGGCCACCAGTCAAATCTGGGTCCAACTTGAGGAGAGCTGAGGCTGCTGATTAAGAACAAGGAGGAACAAAAGGGGAGAAGCCATAAGACTGCCACCAACCCGGCATGCCATGCCGCTCCCCCCAAATCAATGGCCACACAAATAAATTCTGGGTTATGAAAGAAAACAAGTTAAACTTTGAAAAATGTTTGAATAGCAACAACCATATCCAAATTAAACAAATCAAAATCCATGTTATTTAAATGAACATTGTCCAAATCATAGAAATCAGGCTACAGTATGTTAATATCACTGTGCCCAGTCACCTGAAAACCAATTTGGCCAGCAGTCTGCTTGACTGTGTGGCTGATAAAATGCCTGGCTCTCTCAATGGCATTAGGCCTTGTAGTGCTCTTCCAGTGCAGTCTAGGCATGATGGCAGACCAAAAGAAAGCTAACTTCAGATATAGCTGCCACAAGTGATCCCTATCAGATAAGATTCTGGATAGCAGTATCTTCTTAGGGGCTTGACCCAGATAATTTCCCTGAGGTGAATCATCACAATGCTGGACAAGACTTCTTCCATGGTAATTTTATGCTAGATTGCCCAAAATTGAAACCAACAGAATAAACTGTCCACCAGTTACTATCAAAGAAGCTTGAGTGACCAGCCAGGTGGGCCTAGGCTCGGATGGATGCTCTTTGAATAAAAGAATGGCTCAGGAGCAAAATCACCTCCTTCCCTGCAACAGAAATAAAAATTAATGCCTGATGTATGACAAAAAGGCATCAGAGACCCATCTTTCCATTCTTTGAATGACCTGCACAGAGTGCCCTTCCATGGCTAGGTCTGAGGTACAACCTTTCCGAAAGAAATGGAAGGAGTAATGTTATGGGTGAATTCCTTTCCCTGCCAAGGCCTGCCTAAGAAATCTATCCTTCCATGCTAACACTGCCACCAAAATGGAAAAATGTTTTAAAAACGTAATGTCTCTTCTTCTCTCCACAGGCCAACTGTCCATTCACCTTTCAGCAAACCAGCAACCCATGAAATAACCCTCCAATACCCAGCTGCATCTGTAAAAAGTTCAAGGTTGGTGGCAGTAGTCCAAGGGAACTGACAAAACGAAACTCCATTAAACTGATTCAAGAATGTGAACCATAACCGAAGGTCATCCTTAACCCATCTGTTCAGCTAGACAAGGTGGTGCTTGGGCCTGTTACCTTTCAGCAAGTCAGATACTGACAGTAGGAAAGTTCTACATGGAGAAACTACCCTACAAGCAAAGTTCAGCAAAGATGTCTCCTACCTGCACTTTGCTGGAACCCAAGAATCTCCAAAGTAACTGACAGACTTGTCGAAGTTTAGGTGGAAGAAGCTTGAAGGAGTTATCAGTGGTGTTTATATCTAAACCCAAAAGTGTCAGAACTCGACTTGGTCCTTCTGACTTGTCATTGGCCAAGGGCATCGCAACTTGATGCAAAGCTGCTTGAAGATGGACATCCCTTCCAAAGCACCATCCTGACCCTCCCTCACTATAAAAAAAAATGATCTATGTAGTGTACTGCTGACTGGCAGGGGGCCTGGTTTTGTCAACACTAATGTAAAGCTTTGCTAAATAGTTCAAATGCTGCACAAGCCACAGCACATCCCATTGGCATTGCAGTGTTGAAAAATATTTTCCCATCGAAGTGGAAGCCTAGATAAGGCCAGTCTTCTTGTGTCAAGGAAAAAAGGTGGAAAGCAACTGGATATCCATTTTACAAAGCCAGGGTCAGTATAGCCCATGATGACCTCTGCCACCTGATCCAAAGAAGTGTAGTGTACTGTGGTTAGTTTGGTGTAAATAAAATCATTGATTGAACTCCCAGTTGCGTGAGACAAGTGATAATTCAACCTGAACTCACCCTCCTGTTTCTTGGGAACCAGACCGATAGGGGAAATTTTAAATAAAAACCATGAAGGGGAGGAAAAGGGGACAATTATCCTGCCAGCTTGTCACTCTTTCTCTTTTAGACTAGCAGCAATGTGTTTCTGTCCTTTGATGGACAATACATGGTTAACTAACTTGGAATCCAATGGGACTGTGGAGTGGATAGAAAAGCCTTTGGAAAAGCCTTTAATAAGGATGTCTGCTGCCCTTTGATCCAGGTAATCTGACAGTAAACAGGATAACTTATCTATACAAATTAGGGATTAAGCCCAGTGTGGCATGTTTGGGTCCCCTACCAGAGCTCCCCACTGTGTCCACAAAAAGTTGGCTTGGCACGAAAGGAAGTGTTGCACCCCTTACCAATCTCTCCATCTGTCTGAGATGTAGAAAAATTCAACCTGTCATTAGGCAACAAGCCCCAGCACCTGAAAACAGGATGACCCTTCACACATCCTGAACACAAGTGGTTATATTTGCAAGTGGGCCAGACACATTTGCCCTGATTGAATGCCCAGCAAAAAAAGCCCCTCCTTCAATACCCGTGGATGCCTCTTTGTCCATCATAGCGCTGAGCCATATATCAGGATGTCTTGACTCCCACCTGAGGAAACTACTGAGAGCTTTTAGCTTCCTGAAGCAGTGATCATAATTTAACCACCCCAAACCCACTTTTACATGGTGGGCTTTCTTTATGGATACAAAATAAGCTAATAAAGGCAGTGCTTGGGTGGAATCCTTCTCAATGATTATGCCCATAAATACCACAAAACCCAGAGACCAATTTCTTGACTGGTACTCTGGCTGAAGCCTTCTTCCTGATGGCAGCTAAGGCTGCCATCAAGTCCTTGTTGGACATGTTATCAGTGTCCAGTATGCATTTTATTCCCTCATTGTCCACTAGATCAAAGATATTCATATTCATAAACTTCCCTTTCAAAATCTTATCTTTGACCTTGGTGGGAACATGTGCTGTGATATGAAAGCCAGGTGCTTTGGAATATGTAAAGCTGAGGGTAGCCACAGGGGACAAGAACTGGGTGATACAATCATCTCTATGGGGTGGGACTCCCTACTCTGAACTCATGACCTCCTCAGACCCCCTATGTGAGTTGAGTAAAGATAATTGTGCCACCTAGAAAACATCAGTACCTGCTCCCACTTCTGGACTCTAAGTTGTTGAGGCAGCACAGTTTCTCTCTAAGGCAAAATCAAACAGCCTAACTCTCCCTTCCTCCTATAAAGAATTTATAAAATTTTCTAAGCAATTATCAGTATATTGATCCATATCACTAATATTAAGTCCTGTAAACCAACACAGATGTTATGTTGTGCTTCTGTAGATATATTGATTGAGCAGGAAGGGGTGACCTTATGGCTGGAAGCATCTCTGACTGTCTTTTTCCGAGCCTTCTTAGCTGGAGCTGGTGCTTCAGCTGCTCCCTTCTCCAAGTTCAAAGATGGTCTTCTCTTGGAATTCTGGCTCTGCTCACCCATCCCCACCATTTCTAAATAAATTTGCAAACCTTGAGCTTCCTGTGACAGATGTAACCATCTCTCTTTAATGGACTATATAGTGGCTGAACCTGAAAGATAGAAAGAATTACCACACAAAGTTCCAGTTAATGCGAAAAGACTGGATGCTGGGATGCTGTGCTGCTGTGAGATTCTAGAATGTAAAACTTCCATGATGTTTCCCTCCTCGTCCTTTCCTTGAAAATTGCCGCTGTGCCTAAGACAAGCTGAGCTCCTGCAGGAGTTCCAGAATGCCGTGTCATATCTTACACAAACCACTCTTCCAAAACCAAGGATATATACGACCTAATAATCAAATGCTGAGGTAAACATTATATACTACCAGTTATCCAAAATGCCCTGCATTACAACATTACAACTTTATTATAAAATCATTGTACCCAAGATACCATCACACAAATAAGTATATATTACCATTTAAACTACGCCCAATCCCCACTAAAACATAAAAAAAAATTTGAGTGAATTCCCCTTAGTCAGCCTCCAAATTTTCCCCCATAATAAATTAAATTACACAAAAGCAAATGCAGATACTGATCCAAAAAGCACCCCTTTACAACTGATACATCAATCCAAAAACATAAACATGATAGGATCTAATCCCCCAACTTTTGTTCTCCCAATGAGATTTATGGAGAACATTATTTTGTATAACAGATTCTTGGACGACCTGCTTATTTTATGGAAGGGAGATGAACTCCAGGCAAAGGAGTTTATTGAGTATTTAAACAATACCACCAGTTTTTTGAATTTTACTTTCCAATGGAAAAAGGATAGTATTAACTATTTGGACATAGCACTTGTCAAGAGTGAAGAAGGTCTAACCAGTTCCATATATAGAAAGGACAGTTATTCCAATTCACTCTTGCATTTTAAAAGTTGCCACCCATTC